>NC_040884.2:10088171-10100671 GCF_900634795.4 Betta splendens | reverse complement strand
CCCAAAATCTTAAACTGGATTTGTGTGTTTATGGGAAATATTTACCATTAGACCATCTTTAAAACCATTAAACACTGACATACAGCAAGACCAAAGGGTTCCATTCAGTTTTAGTTCCCGTACAGATTAATAGTTGCTTGCTTCATGATGATAAACTACAAAGACACTAAAGAGATCAAGCGTATTTTTTTTTTTAATTAATGCATTATTGCTTTAGGTTTTTCCTCTTCTGACAAAACTGTATGTCCAAAACACTCACTAATCCTGCATCTTAATTAAAAGAATGTACATACAAAGGCGACTACTTTATTTAAATCAGCATTAATACCTTGTTAACCTCATTCTGAACTTCACTCAGATTAACTTGGGCAGCTGTTTGACAGTTAAATAAACTTTAAAATAAACCCACCCAAAAAGATAAACACAGGAGAGGAAGGGAAAGGTGCAACACAATACTCACATCCATGCTGCAATTTACAGCTTGCCTTTCTTTAGAGGGAGGGTTAAAGCACGATGCTGGGAAGCCTGGGAGGCGCCCAGCGTGGGTTAGGTGGGGTTGGAGGAAGGGGTTGGTGGGATATGTGGTGCAGATTTTAAACTCAAGACTGACGAAAAAAAAACATATAGTCTTGATTTTATGCGCGCACCCACAGAGTTCTACTTCCATCGAGAGCAGTTACAATTGCTAAGTTATGTGTAAAACACAAAAAACCCCACACAGAATAAGTTTTCAAAATGCTATTCTGATTATATTTCATTAGCCATTAAGCTAAAATTATTTAAAAATCCTTTTTAAATGAATGATATTTTAATATTTATTTTAAAATGAGAGAGGTAATTAATAGTAAATTTTATTAGTATTTCCCCTCTCACTGACACCATTATTTCTGAATAACAGCTGGGTCCTGTGACTCTTACCGTAACTGGCGTGTGTGTGTTTGTGGCAGGCTGATGGCAGACCGCAGACAGACTGGAGGTGCCGTTTGTGTGCGTCTGCATGCCTCCTTCATGTCTGGACCTGGACAAAAACAAACGAGAGGAGCAGAAAGCACCGAATAAATTCAGCTGTTTGGTAAACCATGTTATTAAAATGTCACGCACACAGGCACACACACACACACACACACACACACACACACACACACACACACACACACACACACACACACACACACACACACACACACACACACACACACACACACACACACACACACACACACACCGGCGTGACTCCAAGTTCTAGGTTTAACACAAAGTGATTTAGAACGCTTCCACATCACATGTTGGTAGTAATTATTCAGTTAGAGGTGATACGTGTGACAGTATTAGCTCTAATATGGCTGCACTTCACCCCCTCTCTAAAGACGCCACACATGATTTTATATGGACAACAAGCCCACTCACAACCCAATTCATATAAACACTCTGGGTGGTCTTGGGAAGCACTGACAAAGAGCCATTGTGTGTACATCAACACATGATTCACCTTAAAATAAATAAATAAGTTGGACGGTGGCGAGGTGGTTTAAAGGAAAAAAAAAAGGTGCAAGAGAACAAGAGCACTGCTCACACTAACCTAAGGAATCAGCCTTTGAAGCCACTTTGCACTCCATAAAAATCTGATCTTGGCAAAACATGCTGGTGATTGTGAGTCTTGATGGCTGTTGTGTCTCTTCTAATAAAGATGAAATGTCACTGATGTGCTTTTATGTGGTGCCCTAAACACAATAAAGAATTTCAGGATAATGACAGCCCTGACTGTAATGCAATATATGGGGCTGGGCGTCTGACATGCTGGCAGCGTGATGAGGGCTGGGAGTGATGTGCGTTGAGAGGGAATGAGTTATCAAAAAGAATTTCTAAACGTAACATCTTAAGTTGACCAGATGGAAAAGGAAAAAAAACCTGAAGTAGAACCTGGAGATGCAGCATGAGCGGCTGACGCACGTTTCCTGGTCTTCAACTTATCTAATCACAGAAGTCCTGTAAATAAAGTGTCTCCTGTTCAGCTGCATTAACATTTGAGGACATCGTTGCTTGTGATTTTCCCTCCTTTACACTTCTGGTCTTGATGACTCAACATGGAGTTGACTCCTAAACGACACGTTTATCAACCTGGGCACAAACTGAAGTCCCTGAGGTTACGGAGAGGTGGCTCGCTAAAATAGACCTGCCAGTGAAATATGGCTGCTCTGAACTGCTCTCAGCCGGATCTGCATCCAAAGAGAAAGAACAATGATTGACCTTGGCCGGATGAAAAATCGCCTCAATTGTTCGTGCTTCACTTTGATGTTAAATACAGTGAAACAGGGCAACGCAGGAAAGCTGCTCGCCACAGTCGAAGGAGAAATTAAACCTTTTATGCTGCTTAAGAACTGCCCCCCTTCATTCTCTTTTTGAAGTTCTCCCCCGTTCAGCGGCGGCCGCTGCCACAATATACATACACTTTACTATTTCTGTCCGGGCGAGCAAATGCATCCGTCCTTCTCCATGCTGCTGAACGTGTTTTGGGACAATCACGGTGTTTCTGAACCTCCCCCTGCATCATTTCCCCCGTTGCGTGTCTCTCTCCCACTCCCACCCCTCTTGCTGCTCCACTAAGCAGACTTGCTGAGACCATGGAGGGCATTAAGGTCCCGGCACGGCGTCACCAATTTATACTCTCATTAACAGATCCATGTGCTGCTCAGTACATAAAAAAAAAAAAAAAAACCCGGGACCACCCACGTGTTTGGGCTGCCTCAAAACAAAACGC
Organism: Betta splendens; assembly: GCF_900634795.4. Classification (NCBI taxonomy): domain Eukaryota; kingdom Metazoa; phylum Chordata; class Actinopteri; order Anabantiformes; family Osphronemidae; genus Betta; species Betta splendens. The sequence goes on along the minus strand of NC_040884.2, from coordinate 10,097,913 downwards.
AACAATACAGAGCTGTGTTCTCTCTGCCGGTTAAATGAGCCAATTCACACGAATGGAAAAAAGTCGCAAATTAACTGGGATTTTGATGGTACAGAGGGTGTTTATGCATTAACGGGAAGATGCCATTAATCAGGACTGGCTGCTGGAGAAGCCCTTGTTGTGGTTTACAATTTTTCCTCTTTTCCATGAAGAAAAGGAAGTCTGGTAAAAATGACAGCCTCCAATGGGCTTAAAAACACAAATAGATGCGACTCCTGACGAATACCTTGGGCAAACTGCATTCATCAGGGAGACGACAGAGCGGCGCGGGCTGCAGGGTCAACTAAATAAACCCGGCTCAGTGTAATTAATGGACACCCACTAACAATTTAAGGCAAACTGTGTGCTTGTGGTGGTGCATGAGAACATCATAAACATCACAGAGGTTTGGGGGTAAACTTGCATTAGGCCACCCAGGGTGCAAATGGAGGATACTTGATAGTGACTTGTCTCACTTGACTTCGAGTAAAATGAAAAACTAAAAATATCTCAAAGGCAGGAAAAGCATTTGAGGTCTTTACGGCAACGTATGCACTCAAATATAAGGCCTTTTGGGATCATCTGGCTTCTACTGAACCCTTAAATAAAGCTTTGGACGAAGCCGTGCGATGTTTGGACGGAGGCGAGCGTCGGCCGGGTGATGAAACGCAGACGGTGCCCGCTCACAGTTGTTCTTTGTCAAGTACAGCTGCCATTTGCAAGTGCACCTCTGAATGTCAGGAATGTCTGCCAGCTGCTTTGATCACCGCTGCTCTTTTTTTTTTTTTGTAATTTGATGAACCGCGTCCAAACAAACAACAACGGCACCAAAGGAGGAAACAAGTGACATGGCTGTTTTTCTATGACGCATGTTGGAGTGTGAAAACTCGTGTGTGCACTCACTCATAACGCATCTGTGCGTTGTGAGGACCACCCAGAGCAGCTACACGTTCAATCGCCTTACTAACAAAAGTCACTGGTCTTAATTATATCCATCCTCTGGGCGTGTCTTCTGCTCAAAACAGACATCTGAATCAGCCCCCCCGACAACAGGCCACAAAACCTCACCAAGGCCCAATGGAAAGAACTTTTTGGTGAACGCATTAACCTTAGATGGAAATAAACACTTTAGCTTAGTTATTTTTACTGCGGTTCCAAAGACACTCTGATTTTATATTGTTTACTGTAGGGTTATCTGCTCCTACACCGCCCGGCCCCTTAAGAGGCTCCAGGCCCTTAAAAGTTCCAGCAGAGGTCCTTTGATAACGAACTGTGCAGGGTGCTGAAAACAAGTGGGTCAGCTGTTTAATTATCAGAGGAGACGGGATGAAATACCAGCACCAAGACTCGCACAGCGCCAGGCGCTCAGATGAAAGGCTGCGACAGACAGGCCGGCGCGTGCACACGCACGCACACGCACAAAGACACACACGTGTGCTGTAATAAGGAGGCGTCTGCTCCGGGGAGGAGGCTGTTGTGACGGCACTGTTCTTTTTCATGATCTATAATTTTCAAGCCAGCGATGCGAGAGGGCGCGCGGGGCGTGTGCACAGAGCTGCACCGAGCCGAGCCGCAGACGGGGAGCGGGAGCGCGTATCTTCACAGGCAGGACCCCAGCGACTGCCAGGCAAATCCTCCGCAGGCTTTGATCCGCTGCCCACTTCTCTTTCTGCGGTTCTTGTTTTCGGGCAAACAACTGCGCGGCTCAGCTGAAGTGCAGTAAGATTCGGAGGCTGTCGGAAAAAAAGCGCGACTGCAAAAACATCTGCAGATTCAAACCTGAAGGAGTCAAATAAAAATTTTAAAAGGTCCTGGCTCTTGTCCCCCCTCTATAATTTCAATTTCCTAACACCCTGAGATCAAAGTGTTAATGTGTGTCTCTTGTATATTAGCGGCGATGCTATCGAATGCCATTTGTAGCAAGCAGCGAGGCTAATGACCCTGAGCCGACCCTGAGCAGACACTTGGCGTTGTTGCAGGGAACAGAGCAAGAGAAGGTAAGTAACCTCATATATTCTCTGAGGGGCTGAGCTAATGAGAGGGAATGAGAAAACGAGCCATGGTCCATCATCTACTTAAGACCTAGACAGCAGCGCTGCCGTCCTTCCACACAAACGCTAATAGGAAACCCAACCATTCTTCTATTCTGGGACCTAATTTTACTCCTGTCTAGTTTAGTTAATGTACTTCATGTAGCGTTTTATCATCAATAAGTCAATAATACATTAATTCTAATACACTGGTATCCGTACTGTAAACAGAGCTCTATCATCAAACGCGGCGTCAGCCCCCATCAGCTTTAAACTGCCTCTAAGCACGCGTACCTGCTTGTGGGCTTTACGGTACAAAGCAATGCGCCTTTCCCCCTTCATCTTGTTCTAATACTTCTACTACTAGTATCACCTACTTAGAGCTGTAGTCATATACCCTATTAATCCTGGCGTGATGGGGAAGCGGCAGGAGGACCACTCTGCTGCTTTTATTTCATTCAACTTGAGCCCGGCTGCCTCTTTAACTCCTCTGCCACACATCTGTACGTATGCATGTGTGTGTGGAACAGCGGGACGGGTGGAGAAGAAGTATACTACTGCACTGTGCATGCGTGTGTGTGTTTGTGTGCTGGTAATACCTCAAATGGCAGACTAATGATAGGTCTTATCGACACCCAGCAGTGAATGCGGGCCTTTGTCTCCTCTGGGGACGCATTATGGAAAGCTTAGAGGGCTGCCTTTGACGCCTTTTCATTCTCTCACCCTCTGATAAAACCCAGCACAAAAAAGGCAACTGTGTACAGCTCCTGTAGCGTGGCACAATGCGCCCTCCCACCCCCCGTAAAATAAGCAAAAGTTGCGCGTACAGTCCACAAACTCGCTATAAGTCTCGGACAAAGGCTTAAAATTAAGACTGGAACTTACATTTTGGGAAGCAAACTTGTACGACGCCTGAAAGTAGAACTGGTTTGGAAAATGCAGCTCGTGGGCCGACGGGATGGAGACATTCAGAAGATGCGTGGGCTCGGTGGAGCCGAACGACACGTGCTTATGATATTAAATCTAAATGCAGGTAAAAGTTTCAGGAACTTTTTTTTTTTAAACCTGAAATCCTTTATGATTTATGCTCCAAAGCAGAAATTATTCAGAGCATCGCTTGTTTGCCCGTTTCCCCATTTCCACATCATATATTAACAAAAACACATCTTTTCTCTTCTGTTGAAAGCTCTGTTACTTAGGGTGCTTATTTGAGGGTTAGAAGTCGGGGCGCGGCCCCTTAGACAAGCAGTTTATGTAATGAAAATGTTTTCTTTTCCAATGATGGCAAGCGCTACCTTTTACGTTTTTATGGACTCAGCATACAGCTCCTTGGGGGCAGTGTAGCCATTTCTACGGCCATTTCCCACAGAGTCAATAAAATCCTCTCTCTCTCTCTCTCTCTCGCTCTCCACCCCTGTGTATTTTCTTAGCCTTATTTTCAAGTGCTTATTGTTAAAAATGGCCTATAAGTACATTAAGGTCTTACTCGTGCCTTTGGATTTAGCCTCTCCCGTCACTTCTCCATTCTCATTTATTTTCTGGCACGATAACTCTTACGAGATCATTAAAGTCCACAACGTTTCCCCCCTCTCTTTGCATTTCCCTTTTTTTTTCTTGCATTAATCTGAAGCACAATGAAGAGCGTTCACACGTAGACCTTCCCTCTCACAATTGCTCTCTGACCATGTTGCTGGCAAAGCAATCCCTAAGAAAGCCCCCCCAAGGCCGAGCAGTGGGGATTTAGGGGCCTCATTTACTGGGCAGGTAGCGTCGCCCCTGCTCCCGTCTTATCCTTCTCAACAACTACAGAGAAGGCACAAAGTGCAGTATTGAATGGCCTTATAAAGACATTAGCGGTATCGCTCCATTGGCCCTTGACCCCCACTTCTCTATTTACAGTATCTCTCCCCTTTTTTGGCCCAAACCTCCACCGCCTCCCTCCTTCTCCACTTCTTGCCGTTTGCTCCTCTTTCGTTTAAATCCCGTCTGCCCACCACCTCTTTCTCCTCCCGTTTCATTTTTTCTATCTCTGCCCCCTCATGCCCATCAGTCTATCCATTTTGACTGTGACAACTGTGATGGCTTCCAACTCAATGAAAGCTAATCTTTAATCCTCTGGTGGCTGATGGGTGTCTTTGCTTGAAGGGAAGAGTGCTTTTTTGTCTTGTGGAGTTCTTTGCATGAGCGCAAATGTTACAATTTCCGCTGCTGTCCATATTTTACACCCCTCTCCCAGATGGGTTCGACTGTCCCGCTCACCTTTGTAAAGCGTCATCCATCATTTTACTGCTCGTTTTGTGCAAGCGTGAAACTGACAATTACTCCGCCCGTCCTGCGGTGAATCAATAGGACTTGACGGAGTGACTCATTTGCCTGTCATGTTCCCATATGCGGTTTTGAAACATGAAACCGTTTGACACATCGTGGCTGGAGCCTCGTGACCTTGCTTCGCTATACACAAATGGACACCAAAAAGAGAAACATGCAGCTTCGTGGAGTCTTGCAGCTTTCACGGCCGGCTTAGACAGACCCGGCTGCTCCTGAAAGGCCGTCTTCCACCAATGCAGAGCGCCGACACAAGAGGAAAAGGGAGGTGGGAAGAGAGAGAGCAGTTTGCATGTCTGCTTACATCCTCCATTTTCCCTTTGGATTTCCCCCAGACTACACTTACATCATTTTACCATTTCTGAAAACAGGGAGCTTATGTGCAGTTGTTGTGACACCACCATTCCCACTCGGTTGATACAGAAAACATCCATCAGAAGGAGGATGAAATGAGGATAAGGTGCAAAAGCACCCTAATTTAAAAGAGCCTCATCCTCTGCAGTAGCAAAGATTTTGATGCAGGGTTTAAGTATTAAAAAAAATAATTATAATCATCAGGAGTCAATGTGAGTATTATCTCTCTATATGTCCACAAACTTTGTTAACCACTTTTATTCAAGATAAAGATTCACATATGAAACTGTGGTGGAGATAAAACAAGTGAGAGCTGAAAATGGTATAAAATAAAAAATAGTCAATTCAGCTGGTTTCGTGTGGAAGATGCTGAGCAAAAATGAACTGTTGATATCATCAGTTATGATTAAACATCTTATGAAAGAAACACACTATGCAGCGAGGAGTCTGCGTAAAGGCAGACGCCTCAGACCGCTTTTAAAAGAACACAGTTTTCACAATTGCTACTTCAACCTGTGGGTGTTAAGGTGAATTGGATGAGAGATTAACCTGAAGGGAGGATGACAGGAAGCAGGCATGTCCGTGTCCTCTCAGCGCGGGCCCCTCCTCCCCCATCACCATTATCTGGGCATGGTAGCGGTCAGCCTAGTATTTACAGCAGGGTGAGCAGATTGCTCTCACTTTGGGAGCCACTAAAACACAGCTGAGAAGACAAAGGGGCTTGTTTCCTAGTTTTGCTCCTGCTTTTGGCTGTTCAGCTCCATTAATATTTTTGTTTTGTAAGTATTAGTTAAGCAATGAATGATTTTTTGATGTGTGCTGGCACAGGAAATAATACAGATTAAAAACCTCCAGTGGTTTTAAGTAGAACTGAATCAGATGTTAAAGTAAATGTGAAAATGTACAAACAATTCATTTTAACACAAACATGTCGTACACTGGAATTCCACCGGTGTCATTGAAAACAATAGTTGTTGAAACTGACACATGCAGAACAGAGAAGACGGGGGTAAAGAGCACGGAGGATGCGGAGGTGGTACGTGGTCCTCATCTGGCAGCTGTGACCAGACGCTGACAGACAACAAAGCACACACCCATGCACACAGCACAGCCATTAGGACAGCGGTCTTAGGCAGGTAAAGTAGGTGGAGACAACAGAGGACTGACAGACACGCATCCAGGTCCAACCTGAGAAAACCTGAGGAAAAACCAGGCTCTCTTACCGTTCCCTCACCGCTCGTCTCTTCCTCGTGTCTTTCTCTCGGCAATAAACACTAGCGCCGCTGCCGTTCGTTCCGTTTCTTCTTCTCGTGCCAGCTCTTTTCATGACCTGAAACAGAGGAGAAGGGGGGGGGGGGGGGGGGGGGGGGGCAAACCATTAAGAAACTGTTAGAGTGCAATGCCCCAGCATCCTACGTAAGGAGAAATAAAAAAAAATACACGAATAAAAGGTTTCATTCACAGTTCGACATAGTGGGATTTCATTTGTTGCCTCTAAAATCCAGTTATCTTTCACAACAATTTCTCACTCACAAGAATCCAACAAGACTTCAAATCGATGCGGCGGGCGAAACGCAATAGCTCGCGGAAGTTTGAGGCCAAAACCTATTTTATTAGCTCATTGTTTTGACTAGCCATTTAGCAGCGCCACGCCGAATGTTAGATACGTGAAGAAGAGCACGAGCGGAACAGGAACGAAGTCCACGAAGGCGTCAGAAAAAACACGAGAGCGAACGTCTGCGCGGCTCCCGAGCTCATCGTTCACCCTTCGTTTGCTCCGACCAACTTGCTGTGTAATTGTGCTATTTGCTGAATGATTGTATCGTGGCTATTCTGCTTTTGTGACTAGTTGTGTGTGTGCGTGTGTGTGTGTGTGTGCGCGCGCTGGCAGTGCACTGATGAAATTGCTAACAGCTGTGACAGTCTCGGGCGCGTACGCACTTTTTCGCCATCTCATTTGTAGCATGCAGCTGCACAGATAAAGCGCGAGGGTTAAGCAAATATTGTACAATGGCCATGAAACAATGACCCCCCCACCACCACAGCTCCCACACTCACAACAACCGCAGCATCGCCAAGAGTCTCCACTGTGTGTGTGTGTGTGTGTGTGTGTGTGAGTGAAGAAATGACTGGCACTGCTTGTCTTCTTTATTGCTGTGAACAGAGCGGACACCCCTGCCCCCACCCCATTCTTTTTAATCTCTATTCTTAATGATAAACCTCCACGGTCACACTTTCTCTCTCTCTCTCTCCTGCCCGTACCCCCTCGGCCTGGTGTCGGCTCGCTCCACAACCCCAGCAGCAGCAACAGTGGTCTTTTGTTTGCCCTCCTCCCCTCCCCTCCCCTCTTGCCCCCTCGCCCTGCCGCGGACGATGCTGGTTGGCGGGGCCTGAGGCATGCCTCGACAGGAGCGCCTAAGGAGTGGAGGGAGAAAAATATGGAGGAGGGGAGAGGGGGGTCCTTTTGGGAAAAAAAAAAAAAAAAAAGAGTAGGGGTCTTATGGTCATTAAAAAAAAAAATCATTCGTTTGCCCTTTCCTCTCAGACCTGTAATTTTCTGCCCATTCAGCATTACATGAGATGGGCTTCTCAGGGTGTGTTTGCAGGAAAAGGAGGGGGGGGGGGGGGGGTGAAGAGACTACACACCCACCAACTCTGGCTGACTGAGACTTGCAGAGAGTGGATTATTTCTGGTATGGACTAAAGGAGCTAATTTTAAAAACACCAAAGTAAAGATTGGGGAGAGCAAAAAAAAGGACACTGACTGAATTTTTATTTCTGCTCTGAAAGAACAAACGCTTTAAAAAAGACAGCTCAGTTCTTTGGCTTTTACGTTGACACAGTTCAGAAATAATGTGTGATAGTTCAACAGATTAGTAAAAATAGCCTTTAAAGTAAATAACTGAGAATTCTTCCATTATGCTAAGAAAATACTGAACCTGCCCATGGAGGTTAGTGAGGACGTAATTTTAAGCTTTTCATTTCTGGTGCCAACCGCTGCTGTGGTGAACCCGGCTCCCTAATAGTATAAATACTGCTCTTGTAATGATGCCTAGCGCACGTCTCCTTTGGAAATGTGGGGGACTAGAGCAGCGCCTGCTCCTTTTAGACACCAACACACACACCACAACAACAAACACACCACACACACACACACAACACACACACACACACACACAACACACAAACACACACAACACACACACCACACAACACACACACACACACACACACACACACACACACACACACACACACACACACACAACACACACAGGCAGCTCCGAGGCAATCGGATCATTAAACCCCAACTAATCTACAAACATTATGTTTATAGAAAACGCCTTTCCAGCTTAGGCACCCGCACAGCCAAGCCATGATAATTCATTCCCACTGTGTGTGTGTGTGTGTGATGATGTTTGTGAGCTAGTGGAGGTGTGTTGGCTGCTGTGTGTCATGTATCTCTGTATGCATGTGTGTACACTTGTGTGGTCATGGCTGCCTGCGAGTTTAGTGTCTGCTGTGGACAGACACAGAGAGAAACATGAAGTGACCACAAAGAGTGTGTGTGTGTGTGTGTGTGTGTGGTGTGCGTGTAGGACTGCCTGGGATGCAGGCCTCACAGACTTGATCTAGACTCCTGCCTCTCTCGGACACCCCGCTGTTCCTGCTTCATTAATCAATAGGACAGACGAAGATAGACTCCTACCGAGCGAGGGAAAAAAACGGTGGCTTTCGTGCAAAAGTCTGTGCGTATGTGTTTGTGTTTATTCATGTAACGGGGCTAGGATGCCTCCAGGGAAAACGTGGCAGACAGGATGCAAACCTTCAAGCCTTTCTACCCACACACAAATCATCTTCACTGGATTTACTTTTTTGTAAGAAATCAAAGATAGTCAGGACTTTAAATTTAATTAAATCCTATAATTTCCTTTTCTGTTCTGTGGGAGCTGGAGGTGATGTTTATTACCGTGGTTAATAACGTGAACCTAAAATAGATATGAAACTATTCTCCTCTTTTATTTTACTATATGATACAAGGCTAAAAACAAACATCACGAGGCTTTTATCCTGCATATCTCACTTACTCATTTCTAACAAAGACAGATACACACACAGCCCGTGTCCCTCATAAACCTCTGCCATTAAAAAAAAAAAAAACTATCCCAAGGTCAGAAAACCTCATGAAAGTGGTTTTAGTATGTCAGTGGAATAGGTTGAAAAATAGTTAGAAGCTCCAAAAACTTAAACTTACTCAAGCAGAAGAGACAAATCAACTGCTCTCTGACATTTTGTATAAAAAAATAAAATTAATCCCTTAGACTTTAAACACAGCTGCAGCATAAACACCTAAAACTGCCACTCATACATATGACATGAGGCCCAAGTGATCAAAAATAGCTTGTTGGGTGTCATAAATCATGTATCTACTGTATTTATTCATCTGGAGAGGATTTTATAAGGAGCTGTGCATCGTGACAAGGGAAAATAAGAAGCATTCATTGCAGTGAATTTGACTAAAGAGGGAAAAATGTTTCCAAAAGGTCAAAACATGATTCAGGACGTCTGAACTAAAATCTCACAACATTTTTAGACTCTTGAAATGTATGACTAGAAGTAGTTATTATAGAGGAATACTGGCACAAAATAACCTTTAATTTCAATCCAAGGTCCATTGTATTTAAAGCTGGGCTGGTTGGTCCCCAAAGTGAAACAACATGGAGACCATAAATCAATTTCATGATTTTGAGCAAAGTGATTAACGTTGCCGTTTTGGACAAAATTGTGCAAAAATAAGAAAGAAGCTAGATTTGGGTTTATTTTGTGACGGTGGAGGAGGAATGTGTGTCATTTCCTGGTGCTCAAAGTGGCCAAATGACTTAAATGCAAAGCCACAGAAGCCATTTCTCCTACAGTAACCAAACCCAACGGTTATGAGTCAACGGGAGGTTTTGCCTCGTTCGTCTACAGCGAGACCACTTTGTTTTCAGTGTAGCTTGCGATATTTGGCTGGG
>NC_040884.2:10055424-10088123 GCF_900634795.4 Betta splendens | reverse complement strand
GCTGGGGCTCAGAGCCCCCTTTGTTCACCATTGTGTTGTGATGAATAAATCCTTCATACAGAAATACTGTGTGAAACCCTGTAAATGTCTCAAAGTGAATGTCACACTATGCATTAGAAATAAAACTTTAAACTGACGTAACCCCAAGTTTTCGATTGATGCCTTTTTCAGACCCGTTAATATTGCAAATATTACAAACATGAGACAAACTGGGGTCATCTTGTCCTGCTTCTTTAAGCAGCATTCTGCAACAGCTCTCGCACACAAAGGGAGACCACAACGCCTCATTGTTCAAATGAAGCAAACGCTCTAAGAGACTTTGATGGATTTCTAACACTAGCAATCATATTAGATAAGATGCAAGCTGTGCCTGCCAAGCATTGCACTTTATTGATGGCTCTGTGGAGAAATGAGCATCTCTTCCCCTTCCGTGATGGATTTTTCTGTGGACGCACCCTAGTTGAGACCTGATTCGGATTAGTAGCGACTCATAACCAAAACTTTGTGTACTCATAGGTAAAACCTACTTCCACCTCATATTCTGAGAATATGCTCACACGTCACATTTTCATCATGCAAGTCATTTAGAGAAATGTAACAAGCATCTGATGCAACTACAGAATGGAGTGACATGCATTTATTGCAGTAAAGACCAGTTTCATTTGCAATAATAAAATTGAAAAGTTTACAGTAAAAATACATCAGACATGAAATCCTTTGTCAGTTCCTAACCCAAGATGCCCTGATTGCAGCGGCACATTGTGCGATCTGACATTGTACCGATGCCTGACGCTCAGACAAAGGAGCCAGGGCAGGCCCCGAGGGAGCAGATGACAAACACTCCTAAACCATGGCCAGACAGAACGCCCCCACCTCCCGCCAAACCTCACAACAAGCGCACAGTGGAGGGGGACGTATTCAGAGCATATTAGGGAGGTGAAGGAGGCCAGGCACTGAGGGACTCTCCCCACTTGGCTGCCCTAATCATCTGAGACAACCTCTCCAGTGGCAGACCCCCGCCCAATTCCCTTCCCGCCTGCAAGTCCCACTCCACCCCCTAACGCATGACCCAGACACATCCAGGAGCGTTTACAAGGGCGGGCAGCTATGAAGTGGGAAAGCTGACCAAAATGAACAACCCCCCCGGGAGCTGTAGTTTAATTGTCCATCTTCTTGGTCCAAATTAAACAAACCCGAGTGCGTTCAAGTATCTATACACGCGCACCCCTCCCACCGCCATTAACCCGCTTTCAAGCCTGACACGTTCCATAGAGCTTGCCATTGATGCAGAATGATGAGCGAGACCCCATTGTCTCATTATATTGTCTTCAATTAGGCAGGAGATGATGGGAGACAATGAGAAGAGCATTTGTAATCATGAGCCTCCCAAACTCATGCTGGGAAACAGAACTTCATTATGCCCAATGTTCCCTCGTCGACGATAAAACCCAAAATGTGTGGTACATCCTCAGGACGTTTTCAAGCACAAATGGCTCGGAAAGGAGTGAGTCACCGGGAAATACTGTAGGGGTTCTGAAAGTGAAGACAACAACAGACACGGGCAGAGGCAGACCTTCGTTTAGCTGCGCTAAAGAACACAGCGGGCTCCAGCCTGAGAAGCTGCGTCCGTCCTCTCAATACATCTGTTCACTTACCTGAACTCTCACCAGAAGCACGTTTACTGTCTCGTTTGAAGTTTTACACGACACAACTGAAAGAAAATTTGCCGATTCTACTTTAACAAGAGCAAGAAAACAGTCGTTTCCTGAGCTGGATTTTCATGGCTGAATTTAGCCATGGCGTGTTTTTATCGTCGCCACATAAATGTTGTACAAGCTTAGCTCAGAGAAAAGACGCTCCAGCAGCGCTGGTGTCGGCTCAGAGTCGTCTGCAGAAATGAGACTTCTTAAAGAAAGAGAAAGAAAAACTCGAGAGTGCATTATCGGCATTTACCTGGAGAGCGTTCAGCTGAGAAATGACTCTAACCCGACATCTTGCCGGCTTTGTAGCTTACCCAGTCATTTAAATCACATTCCACCATGGCTGTTAGGCTTTGATAGAACCATCCGACCGGACAAATACTGCTTTCATAAAATTGTGCAAATGATTTCTTTCAACGGAGATCGCAGCGGTATTGTTCCCCCTATCCCGACCCCCCCGTTCGCCGCCACGTTTCTTTTTCGCTTTCCTCACGGCACAAAGAGCTAATCTGAGATGAACACTCGCACCGGCTCTGACACATTGTCAAACCAAAACTGAGGTGATTTTATTTTCTTTAAATCGTGTAAGTGAAGCATGAGGTAAAAGCCATCATCCGTGGAGGACAACAGGGGCTTTAGAGAAATAGCTGCATATTTTCTTCCCATACACGCTGCAGGGATTAAATGTTATGTTCCCTTTTAGCTGTTTCTCCACATGCACGGAATCAGAGAGGTCCCGAGACATTTCGGTTTTGCCCATTTGCAGATGAAATCAGCCTGCCATGGGTGCCAGTGTGAGGGATATCCATCAAGCAGAGCTGCCCTCGGGCCGAACAACCTTTCCTGCAAGGCCCCAATCCCATATCTGATTCCAGCAGACAGGGCGAGATGATGGCCATGCCAGCGAGAGCCTTTGATTTTTAAAGTATATCCCTTTGCCTTCACGCTGCTTTATTGATCGCCGACAGACCTCATTTTGTTCCTCTGGTAAAGGAGCGTTTCGAGAATGCTCTATTTGTAACATGATCGCCCCAATGTGGATGGCAGAGAAGTGGACGGACACTAATCCTCCCCCTTTCCTTCAGTCACCAGCATCGTTTGTGGTGATTTTGTGGCTCGCTCCCGTCAAGTTCCTCATCACCCGAGGCCCAGATGAGTCCTCTCTGCTTGGGTTTTATTCTATTACAGAGGTTGTAGCCCACACATGGACACAGGTGCCACTTTTTATGAGGTACAGTTGCTAAGGCAGCTGATGATCCCTTTCAGAACCAATCACATTTAACATCCACCAGAATCGCCTACTTGGAAACGGGTTAAATGAAATCAAACACGTACTTCAACCTCCGCAGACCTTTAACATTCCTCTGCAGTGAGCAGCGCGGCACAACAGCACAGACTAAGGAGCATCTGTCTCGTCACTCCACCCAGATGGCAGAAAAAAGTATGTAAATTGGTTCATTAACCTTACAGCGTTTTAACCAGTGGGCCATGGAAAGGGCTCGTTCCATCCGGGGTTTTTTTGAATTTTATTAACACCCATTAATAGCACTGGGAAACTTTCTCTAATGGCCTGAGGTGGTTCAGTGTGGTGTTATCAAACACTGTAGTAATTATACATGACATCTCTCTGATTAACACTCGTCTGATTATTGCACCATGTGAGATCAGGGTTTTTTCACCCTTTTAAAAGGGAGACAATCATCCATTTTTTTTGGCAAGAAAATATTTCAGATAAAGAAAAAAAAAGGGAGGACCGATATCACAACACTCCCCCACTCCAACAAGCCAGCTCGGATCTTTAACCCTGACAATGGCACGCAGAAAAAAGAAGCGGGGGGGTGGAGACGTGAAAGGGATCTGCGTTCCTAACGCGGCGGTTCCCCCCCGTGCTCGCAGTGTGTGAAAAATGAGCTTGTAGTGTTTGTCTGTGTGTAAGCTGCCAGCAGTGAGGGCTTGCACCTGGAGCAGGGAGGAGCATGCGAGGGGTCAAAGGTTACCTCGTGGGCTAAACAGGACTGCAGCGCTCCCTCTGCCACAGACAGCCAGATGACCCCTGCGGCTGCGTTGCACAACACGGGCCTTTCACGCCCCTTCCTTCCCATTCCCTCTCTCCTCCTTCCGCAGTTCAACCTCCCTTTCTTTTCTCCTTCGGAAAGGAACAGTAATCCATAACCCACTCAACTATCAGCGACTCAATTATCCCTCCCGTTCACTCATTTTCTCCCCTCGGATGGAGATTCAAAAACAATTAACCTCTTCATGGCTGGGGATTTTTCCCAGGAAAGGGCACGGTGGTAATTGAATGACTCCGTCATTTACATTCCTGACCATGACTTCACTCCTTCACGCATAAATCTGGTTACTGAAAATCCTAATCTGTGGCTTTGTGACCGTCCAATGTCATTATCATGGAAGATGCATTAACGCGCTATAAAAAGGGAGTATTTCACTTCATATAGGATTTAGCGTGACAATTTGTTAATGTTTACATAACGCTGTTTTGGCCTACTTACAGCATAATAAAGGTTGCACGGCATGTACTCAAACATGCTGACAGATTAGTTATGTTTTTAAATAATTATGTCTTCATGAAACCCAAAATAATAATTACTGGCATCTCTCACTGAGTAAACAGCGCTACTCTCTACACTGGACTACTTTTTTTCCCACTGTCTATAAGCTGTGGTGCATCCCCCACATCCTCAGCCTTCAATAAGTGTTCTCCTCTCCCCCTTCGTTATGGAGGGGCCTCCTATTCATCTCCAGGTAGAAAGACTCAAAGTGAAGGAGGGAAGAACAGCTTGTTGCACCCATTGAGTGTTTTTATTACTTCCCCCTTCAAAGGGTGGTGGCGGAGGAAGACACATCCTCAATCTCCTTGATGCCATGATACACAGTCTGCTTTTAAAAAACACACAAACAAGTGGGGGGATTTGGGACGGCTCTCCCAACAAATTGCAAACGCTTGTTCTTCATAACATCATATCTGAGAAGATTATATGCTTTCCATACAGCGAGAGCCCATTGCAGCTGTTGGGGGATAATCTTCTAACAAACAAGTTTATCAAAAATAGACGCTGTTGAAAAAAAACAACAACTCCGTGTACACAAAAATTATTAGACCTACTTAAAAAAAACATTACATGCAAGTATAATACAACAAAAACATCCAACGTAGGCGCCACCATTTTGCATAAAGCAAGCTAGCTTATTATCTAGCTAACCAAGCAGAAGCCAAATGATGTAATCCCCAACCAACACGTATCGAGAAGACAAAGACGTGTACAGCTCAAGAGGAAAACACTCATGAATATGTACTGTTTCGCCATAGACATCCAGTACACATTTTCAAGAATTACATTAGATCCATCTCTGATTATAATTTCTCTCATGTCTTATATTTAGGACGATGCCAACCCAAAGAAAGTTGATTTTCTGATGTTTATTATTTAAAGCTTAAGAGATAAGTTCTGGGATAATGAAGCCTTATTGTAACCAACACGTTTGAGTTTACATTATTATGCTGGAAAATCAACAACATGAAAAACATCAAAGCCTCCTGTGTAGTAGCTTTACAAAAGTCCTGATCATTGATTTACTACAATTAGTGCAGTGTTCTTTAAAAAAAAGCCAGGTAGCACAAACTCAATAACACAAGATCAAAAAACCTAAGTGAGACATAATAACAGATGCCACGATACTTATATTCTTGCTGCTCGCCAGAACAGCATAGCTAAAATCTCTCGCTCACGCCGTCACGCGCACAGAAGAAGCCTTTGATGTTTCCTCATGAATGCGTGTATTGCAGCTGTGTGCGTCACCCACCCTCCATCTAAGATCCATATAGGCTACACAGCAGCAACAGTAGCAGCGGTAATGAAAACGCAGTCCATCGTACCCCAACACGCACACACACACACACACACACACACACACACACAATATCACACGTCCTGACAGTGGCTTGAAGACAAGTGAAGAGGCAGAGGCACAGCAGGAGGACAAGAAAGACAGGAAAGAGGAGGAGGAAGAGAAGAAGAAGAAAACCTGGCCCCGCACCAGACAGACTGGAACTTCTCTTGATCATTATGTCTAGCCTTCAGGTGTCTAGGGTCGGGCCGACTGTGGGCGGTAGTTAGGTTGAGGGAGGTAGGAGGGGTGGGGGGTGAGAGAAGATAACACAGCAGCCAGACAAAGAGGGAATAGGGGGCTGCCTACATTCTACCAACATCAAGGAAGGGAGGGTAGGAGGCGAGGGAGGGAGCAACGAGAAGAAAAAAGGAGCGTTATAAAAATTTGATTAGACAATGGTTCGCTGAAGTGACTTTCTGTGTTGGTTTGCGTTCTTTTTTTTCTTTTTGGGTCAGCACCCCTCCCTTCCCGTTCCTCCAGCGCGCCGCCTCAGAGAATGGGGCAGACAGATTTTATAGGTCCTAATTAAAGCCATCTGAAGCCTTTCAAAACATCAAATGGCCCCGGTCCCCCGCTCTTTCCCACTGAATGCGCAGAAATCACGGAAAAATCAGAGGGTACCTTTTTTTTTTTTTTTTTTTTTTGCTGGGAGCCCAAAGCGTACATAAATTTGCCCCTGCATCTGCCTTTACCTCCTCGCCGATCCCATTACCCCCTAATGTCCAATCAATAAAAGGGTTCAGCGAATGACATGACCTCATGGAGCGTCTGTCAAATTCAATGGGAACTGACACAAATACTTGTTTGGTGGAGTAACTAATGTCTGGGAGAATAAGAGCGCCTTAATGAAACCGCCAATAACCACAGTCTGAACTCAAGCCTCACGTTTCAGTCACATCCTCGGTGAAAAAACGAGAAAGGTTATTGAGGACCCACCTTTATCCTGACGGGCGGGTTGAAGTGAGGTGCAGCCTGTTCTAGCTTTAACTGGACTTTTTTCCCTCCTCTCTACGTCCCCCCCCCGTCCTAATTGTGCTCATTGAGCAGCGTGGACCGGTTGCACAGCCTGCGTGGCTGCCTGGGGTCAGCGGGTTTAGGCTGCGCTTTATAATCTATATTTCATGCTATGGCGCTGCGCGAAGACAGCCCCGCACACACACACGCGCACACGCACACACATCCACGACGAGAGGATCCACACTGACAGACGAAACACGTCACCGGGACAAAGTCAAGTCGGGAGATCATTCAAGCATCAAATGGACTCGCATTCGCTTAGCCACGAGAGTCCGCGAGGACTTTTACACGTTTAATTCTAAGTTTGATGCAGACAAAAGGGAGCGAAAGGACAGTGCGGTACAAAAGTGACACATGGGATGGTGCACATACACAAAGTGTACTATAAGGAGTTAAAGTTAATCAGAACTGGTTTCTATAACCGCAGCAATAAATGGGCTAAGCGAACGCGAGGGGGAAAATATCGCATACTTACGGTTCATTTCAATAACTTCTAGGCGTTATTGTCTGGCCGCTGCGCCGCTGCGGTCGCACGGACGCGGAAAAAGTCTGTTCCTCCGGCGGAGCGGCGCGGCGGCCCGCGCGGCGACCGCTCGGAAAGCTTCGCGTGGCGGCGACGAAGTTCTGCGTCGGATAACACCCGCTCAATTGCGCCGGAGAGAGCCGCGCGTCCGATTCCGCCGGCGTCAGGTCTTCAGTGATGCCCGCACTCGCCGGGATCGAGCGCTGAGAGGAGAGGGAGCGCACAGAAAGGCGTCATGTGAGCCGAGGAGCGGCGCGTCATTGGCCAACCGGCTGCGAGCACGCGAAGGCTGCGCCGCGCGCCATTGGCCCAGCACGCGAGCGGAGGCGCCCCCTCGCTCGGCCGTGCGCAAGAATGCGAGCGCGGCGCACTCTTCATAATTTTTCAGCAGCCAGCGCGAGGGGGGGTGGCATTGGGGGTGACGGGGGGGGGGGGGGGCATTAAGTAACAAATTGTACCAGAGATCCTCTGTCTTTTTTTGTCATCGACGCACAGAGTTGCACGAAGGGCAGCGAAGGCAAACGCACACTTCCTGTTGGTTTAAAAAAAAAAAACGGTATGAATGAACGAATGAACGTACGTGTGAGCTCTAAATGACTGTCAGTTGACGCTTTAACCTTCAATTTTGCAGAATGCTGAAGATGGCAGAAAATGAATCATGAGTAAAGACAGTGACAGGCCTTTAGCTGAAGTCACAGGACCTTTAAAGCCTCGCGTCATCAGACTGGGGAAGGTGCAAGTGTTTTCCAGAAATGGAGCAACGTATACAAACGTTAGTGCTCTGTTTTGCCACAAACACGTTCCATGTTCCGTGACCTCGAAACGCAGCCTTCGCACATTATATAATGTGAGTAACAACAGCAGAGCTTTACTAGATTACAGACATCACGTCTGCAAATTCTTCAGCTCATTTTGTGCCATTTACTGTATTTTGATGGAGTTGGCTGCATCGTAGACTAACAACAAAGCACAAAGCGATCAGCACAGACGCAGTAGGCCTCAAGTGCAAACAGGTAAGGCTGAGGTTTAATAAACACAACAGTATATACAAAATATAATCCTCGCTTTAAAAAAAGGAAATACTGATATTGGAGGTTTTCTTGCTGCTTCAGCTAGATCACCCTTGAATGAAATACGTCTAAATCACGATTGGGGAGCTGGTTTCATTGAAAGGGGACGATCAGTTTCTGGATTCTCTTTTCCATTTACAGAAACAAAGGGAGATGTTTTACATCTTTATGCTCCGTCCTTTGTATTTTATATTTCCACATTGATTTTCTGCACAGCTGGACTTCGCAGAGGGCAGCGGCACAAAAAAAGAGCATCGCCTCTCCGCGGTCCTGTGGAGTGTGGAGGCACGGGAACCCAGGGTTCTGCATGGGTGGGAAATAGAGCGCACGTAATCTGGAGCGCGCATCTTCCCCTTCTCAAGCTGCGGCATTAAATCAATATTCCGCAAAGCTTTCTCTTGTTTTCACATTCACTTGACTGCTGCCGTGATGCGCCGCGAGGGTCGAGCAGCCGCTCCCAGATTTTTGTGGCACTTGCCTCCCCCCTGCTTCCCTCCTCCTCCTCCTCCTCCTCCTTCACTTCCCTTCACGGCAGACACCCTCATTTGGATGGCTCCAAGGCGATGCACCCATTGCATTTGTGCAGTGCGTTAACGGGGGGCGGCGGGAATCAGGCGGCGCGTTATCTCCACACAAAACATTATCATCGCCGCACTCCTCCAGCACCGTGCAACACTGATTATTAACTGCTCCGGGAGCATGTTCAGGGGTTTCCAGGTATGTCGCCACACTTAAGAAACATGAAATATGTCACAACACACGCCCTGAACTGGATTCCTTTATTATATCCTACTTAAAATAATGCTTCCCCTTTTCTTGCAACTTTACTTTCGGTATTGACGCGGCTGTCGCCCTGGGGGAGTGTGGCTAACGGCATTATGACCGGACGTGTGACAGTAGCGTTTTTACCAGAAACCAGCCTAGCACTTCCTTTTCAAAATTTAAAAAGCTGTCGTGCTGCATGATCCCGGTGTAAAATGCCGGGTATGAACACACACACACACACACACACACAAGCGCACGCTCTCACACCCCATCGTTATGAAAGCAAAACCCTGCTACTGCAAAATGGGTCACACACTGCAGTCACTTTATCTCAGCAAACGTATTGTGCCTGGGCGAGTGGTGGAAATGCGCATGTGTGATTGTACATCAAAGGCGAGACTACAATATTAGAGCCCGGGCGTCTTCATTGTAGCGGGGCTCGAGGAGGTCCAACCCTTCGCTGTTTTCAAGGGGTTGCAAGCGCGTGTGATGTAGCAGCTAGCCCCCGGAGCTGAACTGTCAGTCTCTCCTTAATACCTTTAAACAGCCAAGAGGAAGACGTCTCGCTCGGAAATAAATTCCAGCGGTGTCATTTTTATTCCACCGCAGTGCTCCGTGTGCCTGAGACGTCAGCAATTTTACCAAACATCTGAGCGCGGGATTTGCTCAGAACATAGAAAAACCATTCACCCTTGATTCGTGCGCCGAGATAGACAGGCTAGGTAGGCGTGCGCACACACACACACACACACACACACACACACACACGCCGCGCACACACACGCACTCGCAGATATTTACCCACTGCGGAGTGAATTTGAGCCACGGGGTTCAAAGCCGTGCCAGTCAAAGAGGGGAGACAGCTCTGCTCCGCCGTCTTATAGACCCATCACTGTGCGAGCTAATCTGCAGCGGGTTCCAGCTCTATATTTAGACCCATGTTTTGTGAACACTTAGCATAATTCGCCGAGACGAAAGGAGCTTTTGGAAGCTGTTAACCTCGTCTCTTTAAAACTAATTTGGAGTTTGTCAGCTATGTGTTCTGAAAAAAAAGGAGAAGAAGAAACACCTGTTCTCGCCGTTGTCGTCTTAAGAAATGCCCTCCATTTCAGGAGGAGAGAGTCTGTTATCAATTTGGGTGACGCCGCGGTGTGACTGTGGGAACGAGCCGGGAATGCGAGGAGATGGTCAGTTCTCTGTTTTCAATGAGAGAACTGGCAACATCTACTGTAAAATATCAGCTGATTTATCTCCAGTCGTCATCCGCATCACTTTGATCTGCAGCGCTGTCTGCTCCAACAACCCGTCCCATTGATCACGCCCTTAAGAGTCTGAAGGAAGAAAACATTTGTGTAATAGCACCACACCTGGTTATCGTTGGCTCTCATTCATTATAATCCAGGAAGTACAGCTGGTTTAAGTCTGTGTGTCTGTGCGCTCGAGTACCAAGATCCCTGATGGGGTCCAGGTGGGCTAGAGGGAGTTGGTCATACTAAAAGCCTTCACCTCCATCTGCCGCGCGGCCTGCACAAACACACACGCACGCACGCACGGCGCTCTGTCTGGTTCAAAAGCCTGTCCCTTAAGCATTTAACGCTATACGCCTTGGCCACAGAAACATGCCACACTGGGGGCCCGCATGGCATCTGCCTCCCAGCTCCCGGAGCCAAGGCTTGGGGCTGAGGGAGGGGCCTGGGGCCGAGATAAGCTCTTCCTCCCCTCGTCACCGCTACGCCACGGGGGCCGGACAGGCCTGGAGCCTCAGCTGAGCACTGCTGATAATATCCACATGAGTGTACATGTGTGAGCGGTTGGATCCATGGATGTGTGTGTGTGTGTGTGGGTGTGGGTGTGTGTGTGTGAGGTGAGAGCATGCACAGATGCACACTCGCATGTTTGTCCAAATAGTCAAATATCACAGCTAAGACAAAAATGCCTGGCCCTCGACCACGCAAAGTTGCGTCGGTCGCTGCCAAATGTTCACAGCAACGTTTCCTCGTGAGGAATCAGAAATGGTAAAACACAAAAAGCGCACTTACAAAAGACACAAATACAAGATGTCCATGCTCCTAATTTAATCAGTGAACTCTGACATCACTTGATTGTGTTTAGCTTCCAAAGCAAGTAACCCTGTTGAAAAATTAATTACACTATGCTAATGAACTTCTCTGCCTCACTTCAGCACTGATATTGTCACAGAAACCTGCAGCTGAAACAAATGAAAAGACCTCATTTGCAGATTGTCTTTCTTCTGTTCAGGAATGAAAATTTAAGACAAAACTAGGCATCAAACCGGTGTTCGTACGGAAGAGACAAAGCGTGGAAGCTTTAAGTACACTGCACTACTACATTTGACGACGACACAAACAAAGCTGCTCCCACAATGGTTCTCATTGTGGGATTGTTTTGTTCTTGTGTTTTTTCCTGGACCTTCGTTTGCAGCGTGAGATTAATTGGCGTGCGGCTAACTGCGAATCAATCTGTTCTTGTTCACTTGCTCTAATTCATTGTTTATTTAACATGACCCATTGTTAAATGACAGAAAATTGTCTCTCTTTGTTCAACAGCACTGACCTTATCATTTTAACATGTCATATTGGAATATTCATTTACTCGTCACGTTAAGAGTCGCCTCACGCAATGACCCAGTGAGACAAATTAAATTAATTCTGAGCTGCTTTTAGTTGTGTTAATGATTTAAAAAAATCATGACCAGAAGCTCTGGATGATGACAGAGACATTAATTGGTAAAATATGATTTTACCAATTAGGCATCTCTGCGTCACATAGTTTAATGTAGCTAGATAGAACAAGACAGTTCTACATCAATACATTCTTTTGAGGAGTACATCTACTCATCAGCCACGGATAGGTGGAACTTTCTACCCGTTTGGATGTAATGGAGATTTCTAATGTTTGTTTCCATCACAAAGCGGAGGCATCCACCTCCGTTTCTCTGAAAACAAGTTTAATGCTCCAGAGTGAGGTCGCTTAAATCACATTAATCCTCACAGCGAAGCCAAAGAAACAAACATTCACTGGACAAGCTCTTGAGGCAACTCAGTCTGAGGGAAGTGCGGTTTGACATGTCGGAACGGCCGGCAGCGACGGCCCCGGCGCGCGGCCGAGCGGGAGCTGCGCTGTTCAGTGGCTCCGTGCACCCGTTGAAGCCCTCGCACCACTCGGCAAGCGTCAACTCTCAGCAATTTAAATTCCTGCACACTGATTGCATTCAGCCGCTCTCTGGTGTCCCATCGGCCGCAGGTGCAAGATGTCTAATTACAATGTTCCTGGTGTGAATCCAGCCAAAAGACATTATTCACATCGCGCTATAGTTCCTGTTCCACTGTCAACTAGGGCAACATTTAAAGGAGTCTCTCTGCTTTTCCGCAGACAGCTGCTTTCATAGTCAGACATGCAGCCGCTGTGGAAGACCCACTTTTATTGCCGTACATGCTTGTTGCTGCTTTGTGTTTGATCCTAAGAGGAATTGCTTTGAGGAAAAACATTTTTCCCCCCACTTCCTGCCTTATTAGGAGTCACTGTACTATACTTCAAGCCGCTGCCGCGTATCAGCCAAGAAATAATTATCAGCAATGAGATGCAGCGTGGATGCATGAGGGGAGACTTTTCCCCGCGCCTCGTGACGCACTGGGGCTGTGTCGCAGCTTCGCTGGGAGACTTGCCATATTAAATGAAGAATAGTGAACATGGTGTAACATACCGTAGCTTGTCATGTGCGTTATCCCCGGCATTTCGGCATGTGTTTTGACAGGGGGAGAAAGAGAGAGAGAGAGAGGGGGAGAAACACAGGCATAGAGGAAAATATACAGAGATCCAGGTCAGCTGTGAGGCCTCAGCTGGAGTGGAGGGCTACACCTGTCAGCGCCCGGGGGCCTCGCTCGCTCTCCTCCCTCTCTTGTTCTTTCTGTCATCTTTCGGTCTCGCTCCTTCTGTCCAGCTGGACGTGCATGAGCCTCTCAACCCCCAACCCAGCCTCCACCTCCCAGATCCAGGCCAGTTCAGCCCAACCATGCGTGTCCATCTCTGGGAATTCATTCCGGATGCTTCCTGTTCGTTGCACCCACTGCTCTCTCTCTCTCTCGCTCCCCTTTCACTATCTCTCCCTCTCCACCCCCACAGCCTTCCATCTGAATGTCTTTGCTCTCTGTCCCACACGCCGTCTCCGCATTCACACGCGCATGCAGAAGCAGCTCATTTGTCAAACATGTGAATGTCTAAATTATGCTCCTTGTTCTGGAATGGAGGTAATTCTGCATTAGCCACTGTAACTTTAGCTTATTTAAGATATTTTGGGGGGGTTCGCTAAGGTCTGATTGAAGTGCCTAAAGTGTAAACACCAGGAAACACATGGTATCTGAATACTTCACACGAGGTATTAAATTCCGCTTGAGCTCTGGGGTTCAAAGCCAGTTCAAAATTCAAATGCCTGCAGTGGAGTAATCTCCCACGCGCTGCGGGCAAAATTTACATCCTCCTTTCCTGTCACTGGCTGCTGGAAATGAGGAACTGGCTTTGTTGGGAAAGACGGTGGCACAAATATTCAAAGTTTTTCCTTTTCATTCCAAAGTTTCAACGGGAACCACTGAGGGGTGCGCGACGCATTCCCACCACTCCCGACACCCGCTGTGCCTCCAAAGCCGGCTTTCAACACCGTCAGCGGAGACAGCAGCTGGAAACATTAAAAAGCTACTACAAGCAACGTCTTTATTCCATTGTGTCTGCAGCCTACTTTTCCCAAAGTGTGCCTGTACTGTAAAATTGCAGCTCTGTAGCATTCCTGCAGCATGCTTGCATGCTGTGTCAGCTGAGTGGAAGGAGAAAAAATGCTCCTAAGCCCCTATGTGAAGTTTCTGTGTCTACTTCAATGGTTAAAACCATGTTTACGGCCCTGACGAGCCTGACTGAACCAGGACTGGTACAAACTGGGCAGGGAAAGAGTACGAAAAAACGCCCTGCTTGTGTCAGTGCTCTATCAGAATGAATAGGTCACCATTTATTCTGGTAAGTTTATACATTAAAGTCATGTCAAAACTCCTCAAATACCATAATAAAGATTAGCAGATGTGTTTTTCTCACGTGTCTACCATAACTTTATGTGTTGGATACACCTGGGACCGTGCAGCGCTGATTTAGATGAAGCTGTTGCACAGACCTGGGGACCATCAATCTTCCTATACACGCTGAACTGTGTGAGCTGTACCTCAGGGAACCCAAAAAGACCAGTCCTGTTCACGCACTAGAGCCACAGACTCTGCTTTTCTGTGGAACCTATGCCTGATGACTGCTGACTCTGGACTTTGGGGAGACTCTCTGCTCCTGCTGTTCGGATAAGTTACACAACTTTAGAGCCTCTTATTGGGGAGCTGTCCTGATAAGCTGGCATGTCTGGGTTGCACTATTTCTGGTCATGAACAACAATAAAAATACAAACAATC
This sequence comes from Betta splendens, assembly GCF_900634795.4. Lineage (NCBI taxonomy): Eukaryota > Metazoa > Chordata > Actinopteri > Anabantiformes > Osphronemidae > Betta > Betta splendens. The sequence continues at coordinate 10,073,677 of NC_040884.2, read as the reverse complement.
ATCACTTTGACTCTCATAGTAAGTTAAACGAAACATTTACCAATTTTTAGTGTATGAGTAGTGCAAATGGATATTTTAGGACTTGGTGCAGAATGCTCCTCCTAAGTCCATCATTGCCTGGGTGTGGGCAACACCCTGCTCTGGCATTACACTTTACAGGTCCACAAGCAACATGTACTGATGGACTTCAAGCCTAAATTGCCTCTAGCCACCATCGTGTCTGTCAACCTCCAACATGATGTAGCATATGCCACGATTAGACCACCTGCCTAATACTGGATTGGACCCCTTTTGACAGGTAGTGTCAAGGTATGGACTCCACTAGACCCCTAAAGGAGCTGTGGTATCTGGCAACAAGATGTTGGCAGCATCCTGCGAGTTCAGAGGACTGGAGTGATATCCAAGGAACCTAAGCCAAGTCATTACCTCATGCTTGTTGTTGTGATCCTCAAGCTATTTCTGAAGCATTTTTGCTTTGTGGCAGGGAGCAGAAAGAAATTCCTGCTGACAGAGGACATGGCCATCAGGGAATACTGTGGCCCTGTAAGGATCAACACTAGCATCTAGGTGTGTAGCACGGTTAGTCGGACACTAGGTTTCCCAGCAGAACGTTGCTCAGTGCATCAAGCTGCCTCCGCCTGCTTGCCTTCTTCCCATAATGCATTTTGGTGCCATGTGTTCCTTACTTAAGCATTGTACAGCCGACCATCCATGTCATTGGCCATGTGGCATAAAATGTAATTCATCAGACTGGGCCACAGCTATGCAGCCACATACGCAAGAAACTGCAATGCAGTGTATTTTGCTCTATCAAAACCAGCTCCTCTGATGGACCAATCCTCACATCAGTCAGCCTCGGCCACCAGTGACCCTGTGGTACTGGAGTTGCACTGATTGAGTCCTCTGGCCATCGCAACCTGGACTGTGCAAAAACTTGCTCAAATCCTCATGCATGCCTGTTTTTTTCACAACGCATCAAGTCTGATGTCCTTTCATAAAATCAGATCAGTCTCTGAGTACTCAAATACACACAATACACACAAGTACACAAGCAGTATATGATATTAGAGGCTAAATAAAAGGATTTCAACATGCCACCATTAAAACATAACTACAACTGCACAAATAGGTCTTGCATAGGAACCCTTCTAGTTCAACTGTTACCTTTCTACAAATTATTACAGATGCATGTCTGTGTTACACCTCTGACATTGTCCAGAAATAAAATGAAATCAAATGTGTACACAGATTTATACTACACAGAGAATGTGAAATGCAATCATCTTCCGTTTAAGAAATCTGTTCAAAGTTTCTATGACTAAGTAGAAATAATAAGCTTTGTGATGAGAAGAAGAGATTCCTGGGGCAACGTACAGGTTGTTTCATTGGTTTTGTGGAAATTATGAACCATCAAAAACTCATAAGATAATGGTATTATTCAGATTGGCCACATTTGTAAAAATAAAAAATCTGTTTTTACTCCAATCCCACTTCAACATTCAATGCCATCATAAACGGTGTCTCACTTGTGGATTATGTTCTGTCATTCAATAAAAGGCTTTGTAAAAGCTGTCCAACCTGTGAAAAAACACTGGCATTTGTAAGCAGATTTCCATGACTATTGTGCAAAGCGACCTACTTTCTTCTTCTTAACTTAAAGTTCTAGTAATATTAACTAATTCAACCTTCCATTCAGGCAGCAGGGTTTTTGACAGGCAGGGTCAGGGCAGGAAGCACATATTTACTCTGGAACCACAGGGATTACATCTCTGCTTTCTGTCCACTGCTTTAATGCAAAACAGCAGTAATGTGTTTAGTAAAAAATGCTCATGGACAGAAGTCACCAGCCGCTGCCAGCCTCTCATAAACAATAACCTCCCTATTAATCTCTTCGATAGCTTCAGTATGTCCTCTTTGGTTTATGCTGCTATAAGAATCTGCCATTTAACCTCAGCGAAGCTCCATTTTGTCCCAAAGCAAGATGAAGCTGAGGGTTGAATAACAGTTAGCTTATTCTCCTGCTGCACTAACACCACATCCTATCCCACACGCCGCCTACTGAATTATTCAGCTGTTTGTACCTGTGAGGCAAGCAGGCCCTGTTAAGGGCTGCCCCAGTATGATCTATAATTAAATATAATGCAACATGAAAGTGCATAAGACATGAGAGCAGGGTTTGGACAAGTCACTCAGACGTTCTCCTGGTTATCCATTTTGTTTCAGCTCATGTGTTGACTGTCGCTGCTTGTATTTATTTTCTAAGCTGCTTTTAGCCGCGTCCACACTGACTTTTTATACTCTCTCTTTTGCTTGGCTCCTCTAGGAGTCAGCGATCCTAAAGGTTTGGTTCAGCGGTTGACATTTAGAGGGCAATAAGATCATGTCATGTCTGATTATGCTGTTACAGTCTTGCTGTTTTCAGTGTTTCACCCAATAGGACATTTGTCTCCTGCAGTAAGTTTATTTTGTCCCCCCTTGTTGCTTAATCATAAAGCCTTTCAAAGCTCACACTAAGAAACAATCCTGCTGTGCACGACCACAACAGCCCGCGTACAAGCTGAACACAGGGACATGTAACCATCCATTGTTCTCAGTGTGAGTGTCCAGCTCTCCAGAGGTTAATTCTTGTACCTGAAACACAGCCACATAAAAACTGTCATACTTCAAAGTTTAGAGGAGTAAAATCATTTTGTCTTTAAGCGAGACTGCGGGAAAATGTTAAAAGCCGAGGAGGGGCACAGTGGAGGGGACAGTAGATATGTAGTATACATGGATGTCTCAGCGACAGTCACACACACACACACACACACACACACACACACACACACACACACACACACACACACACACACACACACACACACACACAGTGGGATCCTTGCATCTGTCCAAATGTGAACGGTAATATCTCCACCTTGCAGGCGGCTGTGTGGAGGGAAGGCTTAGCGGCTCACTCACTTTCTTCCTTCACTGGCTGTGAAGTGGAGTCTGAGGTGTCAGGAGTTTTTTTTCCCCCTACCGCCCCCCTCACCTTCTCTCTCCCTCTCTGTCTTTTCACAGCGACTACGTCTCTATAGTGGTTGACTCTGTGCTTTATGGGCAACGCTGCGAGCACCTGATAAGAAGCTGAAAGCAGATATATACGTCCTGGAGTGAGCTGCAGATACTCTGTCAGGGAGGCCGTAAACAGATCACATACATTAGGTTTGTAGGAATTACATGTGGCAAATGTTACAGGGGTGTTAGCATGGAATGATTATAAAAGTGGAAGCAAGTGCCGTCATGATACGCCTGAGAATAACAAGATGCTACTGTGTGCCATGTCCCATTACGCTCCCAGAGAGATGGAATTGGACCCCTCAAACCCCTCTTACTGTTGAGCAAAAAATAAATAAATAAATAAATAAAAGTAAAAATAGTTTCAGTCAACAGACAATATAAACACGCTCCAGTCGATACAGGGAGTATTTAGACAGTACCTGTGAGACAAGCTTTTATTTCTTCCCCTTTATAAAGACCAGCAATTAACACCCTGAATACCAATACAACAATGCTTCTTCTCTCTGCAGGACCACCACCCCAAACACACACTCTCGTAACCCACGCTCGCCCCCCCCCAACCCCCATTATTCCGTTCCCTCAAATACAAAGTTGCCCATGGTTGCTATGGCTACTGCAGGAGTTCATAAATCCAAGCACAGAGAGACTCTTCATTCCCTGGAAATTATCGGGAGGATTTCAGGGGGAGGAGAGCGGAGTGATAGCGGGGAGTGGAGGGAGGCAATCTATGGGACACGGCGCGGAGGATTTGGATGAGTAAGGTGAAGGGGAGACGGTGGGTGAAGCGGGGACGGAGCCCATCCCTCTCCCCCTGCTCGTGCCCCCGCCGAAGCAGATGGTGGCGCGTGGCTGCGCCCTGCCACAGCGCTCGCCTTCTGAGCGCCGCTGCCATAAGGAGGCAGGTTAGTGGGAGATTTGGGGTGACAGTGTTTGGCATGGGCTACAAAGTGAAGAGGTAGAGGTGGGGGAAAGGCACTCCGTGCCTTGGGCTGACACAAAGTTAAGCTGATGTTATGTTGCTGTCTCTGTGATTTAGTGCCCAAGAGGTGGGAAGCAAAGGTAGCGCTCACGTCCAGGTTTCCAGCACCCTGCTGTGCTGCATCACGCTGTGCCTTTTTGTTTTGGTGATGAAGTACTTCAGCGGTTATGTCTTTCAGGGATCAAAGACTTTGACTCTTCTCCATCATAAGGCAAAAACCTAACAATAAACAAAGCCTTTACATGTCTGTAAGTGTAGTTTGGGAATTTAAGCCATGCACAACTATTATGTATAGATCAGCAGCTTCTGGGTCCTATTTGCTGAAAACGTGCTACAGTTTAAAGGTACAGACAGTTAAAATAATGAATAGACAATATTTTCGCTTTAATTGCCTTTATATCAGAATTTATGATTTAAAATGGACTCCACATTATTCGTTTTCCCATTTGAGCAGCACAAACTGTAAGGGCAATGTCAACACGTCATTAAATCTGCATTTTTACATTTGAAATATGAGACAGTATGTTTGTCTTTAAAAAGGTTTTTTTTAAAATCATTCTGATGTTTTTTTCAGTGGTGTTGTCATTTTTCCTGCTCCTGCAAACAATTTCTCCCTCAAAGTGTCTCATATCATTGTGTCATCGTTACGCCAACAGTGAAACACGGAGGTCACAAAGGTTGCACATTGACAGACACTGCGTGCCTGTCCGGCCTGACCACAGCACACTGGGGACATGCTGGGGGTACATGGGTTGGTTGTTGGGGTGGGGCATGGCAGCAGATGACCCTCCACGTCCTCTGAGGAAGGGACATGGTCATATGCCTGAATACCCCTGAACGCATCCTGACATTCTGTGTCTGTCTCCCTGCGTCTCGCTTGCACATGCAAACACTCATGCACGCATTAGCCTCTCATCCGCAGCCTGTGCCTTCTGCTCGCTAACAGCATGATCACTCCAAAACACATGAGACGCCACAGTAGCCTTTGATGCACGGCCTCACCCCGGCACATCTATACACTGCCTCTGCAGTACGTGCATTGTATGCACCGATACGCAGTAAAGCACGCACAGACACACCAGTGCCTCTCAGTCCCTGGCCTGGAAGAATGGAGCCAGTGTGCAGCGAGGCAGCCGGCAGACGAGGGCAGGGCTGGGGTTTAGCAGGGCCATGTGTGTGTGGGAAACTGTGCCTTGGGGGTGCAGAGGGTTTGGAAATGTGGGTAGGTTTTGGGAGGCGCCCCGGCCCATACGTTTGAAATGTATTTAAGTAAACAGACGGAGCTACAAATAGAATCCGAGACGTTTCAGGAGTCACTGGGATAATGCGACAAACTGGGAGATCTGTGGTCGCAGCTCTGCTACTGAGCCTTTGAAGGATGCGAGCGAGCGTTGCGCCTTCCAGACCGGCTTGGGAATAAATGATTCAAATCGTGGATGTTTCCATTCTAATTTTAGAAGCTTATCTGAAAGCAGCACTTAAAAGAGAAAACCGAACGTAAAATAAAGATTCTGTCATTGTCTGCCCACCTTCCTGTTTGCTGACCTCTACTCACACAACTTCACACAACTTGCCAGCACAGCATGTTAATACCCACAGGTCCATCCCAGCTTCAGCGGAACATAGAAACTGCTAAATGACTGTATTTCGGGACTAAAAGTTCACAGGTGTCTTTGGAATTGTCTGAATATCAAGGAGCTAGGATTTTGATGAGCACGGGCACCGTCTGCCAGCTGTAAAATGCAGCCTGCTCGCTTTCAGAGGAGAGGACTAGAAGGCAGCGAGTCCTGTAACGCTAATCCTTTACCCAAGTACATAATCAAAGTTCACTTTGAATGAACTGTGCCTTTAAATCTGCTGTTTCCTGCTCTAATTTCCAAGGTGCTTTGGAGTTAGCCTCTTAACCTGTCACAGCTGTGCTTCACTCTCATATTTAACTCTGATTAAGATTATGAAACTAAATCTGACTTCACTGTGTCAGTGTGTCTTTACTTTTAAGCCATGACGCTCTTCAGCCAAACGCGGCTCAGAGCGACTCTGCAGGTAGGATGTAAAGGTTTGCCGTGCCTCTCGTATAGATGGTTCAATGCAATGCATCATCAGAACAGCACAAGAGAAACCGGTGGAACGACGTGTTGAGTAAAGAAGAAACTCTTGAGTAAGAAGCACATTTTCCTGTGTAGCGATGCACGTGTTTGTGGAGGGGGTTTCACAGCAGCGCAGAGCTTCAAAGTCTTAAAAAACCAGATAGTTGCTTCCAGTTCAATAAAGAAAACCACCAAACGTGCAGGTGTTCTCTGTACAGTGGCCGTGTTGTCCCGCATCTGTGGGTGCAGTGTTTGCTCGCTCTAATTTATGTACGTGGAGATGGCGCAGACGCATCCCGCCTGTGTCGGATGGCTGGGGCCATGTTGACTGTGGGTGTGGGAAAATTCCTGGCCTCACCAATAAATCCTGAATTTCCAACTACTACCAGCAGACTCTGTGAATGACGCGTATGTTGTGTCTTTTTTATTGTGTACCATGATTTCCATAGGGTCGCATGGAAAAGAATACTTTGTATGTTTAACCCACAGAAACAGTCATTTTTAATAATGTTTATCCAGACTAGAATTACTATTCTGTGTGGTTGATGTGTCACTGACAGTAACTCCTTTAAACATAAACTCCAAACACTCCTTCTTATACTTTATTAGGTAAATACACTCTGGTGTAAAATGAACTTGACACTTTCAATCATCCATTTTTCTGTCTCCTCGTTTTACTCACTGCTCTGTTCTTTTCACTCACCATTTTCTTTTCAAAAAAGCAGATGTGACCGAGTCTGCGTCAGTGTTTGTGGTCGAAAGTGTGTGTGTGTGTGTGTGTGTGTGTATGTATGTGTGTGTGTGTGTGTGTGTGTGTGTGTGTGTGTGTGTTACAGAGAGAACCTAGCCAACTAACTAGCCCTCTCTTCTGAAACCCAGAGGGTCTGCTCGCTGACTCCGTCTCCAACATGGCTGCCGTAAATCAGTGGGAAAAAGAGCTAAGTTAATTGCACAGGCGTTTATGAAGGAGAAAGCCTTGATTTACTCCAAAAGCTTTACATCTCCCCTGTGGATGTGGAGTGATGAAAGGAGTGGAGCTGGGGAGAAGTGGAGGAGGGGAATGGTGGTGGGATGGAACATGTGGAGTGTGAACAAAGTTCACTTGCAGCACATTAGATAAGCTGATTAGTAAACTAGATTGCGGACAGATATGCATCTTTTGCCTTGGAAATAATTATTAAAACTTTAGAGAAGTCAGGATGACTTTGACTTAGAAGAAAATTTTCATTATGTACAGAACTTATAGAAGCAAATTTAATGTGGTTTATACAAATTGGCTGGCGTACTTGTACAAAGTGTAACTATGAAACAAATGTAGACAAAGGTTTATTAGTTGTCTACAAAAGTTAAAAAGGACTGTTGACCTAATCATAACAATATTAGATGTTATTTAGATTATTCTACTGAAATTCTTTGCTATGTTCATATATGTCAATTTTAGCACTTTACTAAAATATCTTTATTTTCTGGTTTTGTTTGTCGCATCACACTGGAGCATTTAATGTTATTATTGTATAAATTATGCCTTTTGCTGAATTCTTTTATGCTATCTGCACCTGGTGCTCTCTTCAAACCTCTAAGGTAAAGTAACGACCCCCAGCAATTATACAAACATTTCATCAACAGAAATAAAATGAACAGACAACAAAGAGCGCTGCAGTGAGAGCGCGTCGGGTGGATCCTCTGTGTAAAGTGTATGTGTGCAGACAGCTTCGCTAATTAGTAGTGGTAACAAACTTTAGATAACGACATGCTGCTGTGCTAACCTCCAAAAAGAAGCCGCGGCGAAGGGGTTCGAAGAGTTCCCATGCTCGCTGCACATCTGTTTTATCCACCGAGAGGCAGATTAGCGTTTAACCCGGCTTCTCCTCTTTCCTACACATTCAGCAGCGCCAACTAGCATCTAGCTCACTAGTCTCTTTCCTGTGCGATGATGCTATCATGGTTTCGGCTGCCTTTCTGGCAGCTGCGCGCTGCACACACACGCATTGTGAACAAGGAGGTGGAAGGGGTAAGAAACCGTTGAGGCCGTGGTTTTCTGGGTAGGCCTATGTGGCTGCTGATGGGAAACAGTCGTTACAGTAGAGCAGAGAAGAATCGGAAGACAGAGTAGGAGAAAGAAGACAAAGGAAGACAAGTGAAACAGAAAGCTGCACTGTCTTGTGGTTTTTGGATTAATAATAAAAGGACGTGCTTTTTTACTTTTACTTTAATGGTACAAATTAAAATTGCATTTCAGTTAAAGCTGCATGCTCATATTTTTATGCCTTAGGTAGATAGTTTTGTTAAATACTAAGAAAATATATGCAAAAGTCTGAGGATTGTAATTAAAATCTTATTATTCTGGCATTTAGCAAAAATAATTAACTTTAGCAACTGTCCTAAAACAGAAAAGGTTTAGTCTGAATAAAAAGGTTATTGTGTGTAAACTTCTGGTTTTGACTGTGAATGCATGACCTTTACATGACCTTGCCATGCCCTCACTTGGAAAATCATGAAAACACGCTGATAAAAATGTTATAGGAAATAGCATTTGCCAACTGTTAGATGGTAATGTTACTGTATCTGTTCATTCATATATATGACATCTCCAAGAGTAGACTTACATGTCACTGTTTATAACACAGAACATTTTCCCCCCTGTGAGCAGGATTTCAAAACCTGGGATGACCCACATGCAAGCAAATGCAAAGCTGCAAGGCGCCCTGGCACAGCAGGTATGGAGTGGTTTGTTCTTGGTACTGACTCCCAGTCAGAGCGTAGCTCAGCCAACAGCTCCGAAATTGGATCTCAGGACAAATTATATGTTTGCATTATTTTTTTACTTTTGCCATTCCAACAGAAAATGGTAAACACGTTCTCAGTGCTTCTTTCCTTTCGTCTGTGCCTCCTCTTTGCCTGTACAACAGCAATCATCTGTCCACATGTCTTTCAGGCCTAGCCACCACAAATGCACGCAAAAGACATGCAATTGGTGAGTATCTGGTCAGCATGGGCAGTATGTTGAGATCCATTCTGAGTCTGTGCAAGTACAACCCAGGTCCAAGGAGGCTTCTGTGATGAGCCTTTTAACTCAAACTGCAGGCAAAGACATTTTGATTTGACTCCAACATAGATTAAAATTTCATACATCACTATTGCCAGAGAACAACAGAAAATCCAGTCCACCAGAGGGTTTCACAGCAAAAAGTCTGTCAATAAATGTTTCAATAATATACATGGAAGTCTGTCCCTTATTTATTATTTTGTCAGGCAAAGTCATACTTCGCCCATGTCATTTCAATATTTACCCTGATGTACCTTTTACTATCTATCACTGCATCTGTCGAGTCGGGCCTTTCTTCCAGTTAGATATCTCTTTATGGAACCAAAGTCTTCAAATGCCTCTTTTCTACATCGCTATGACCTCAATAAAGAAACCTGCAATCCTTCCTCCTCCGCTAAGCGTTCCGTGTTCTCAGGTGTTTGAATCCCTTTAGTTTTACTCCAGAGGGGATTTGAACAGCATGAATATGGATGTGACGATGATGAACCGAAGATGAAGGTAGTTTGGTCTTCCTTCAGATAAGCGCTAATCGCATTTGGAGACCGTGGCAGCAGAGCTAGGTGTAAACTTGGCCAGCAGCATTATGTGGATGGGGGGGGGGGGCAGCACAGTATCAGAAAAGGTGCTTTCGTGTGTGTGTGTGTGTGTGTGTGTGTGTGTGTGTGTGTGTGTGTGTGTGTGTGTGTGTGTGTGTGTGTGTGTGTGTGTGTTGAAGGGTTCGGGAATCACTCAGTGCAGCCTTAAAACATTCAGGAAACAGATCTCTGTGGGGGGTGGGGGGGTGTTGGATCTTATCTGAGCACACGTAATCCCAAACTAGGGACTGATCTCTTGACTCCTCGCTCCTTCTTCTTTTTGTGCCCCCTTTTCTTTTCTCCTCCTCCTTCCTTCCTTTCTCCTCCTCATCTCATCCAGGAGGTTTTTTTTTTTGATTCCATTGAATGTTGCTCTGTGCTGACAAGGCAGCAGGATGAGAGGTTATAATTAGCTCAGACATCCTTTTTCAAATTCAAATTTCACATCTAATCTTACCATGAATTCTAACAAGGAAACAGCTCGGCTCACGCGTTCCCACTGAAAGTAAGACAGGTCACAACCTAGCAGCACATGTGCACGTTTAATGTGATCGTTGGCCACATGCATGTACTGAAGTCGTTTATTTTGTTCTGTAGCTTTACATTGATCCTACAACATTCACTACTTTGACTCAAACTGTGAGCTGCGTTTCTGTGTTGCTAAAATGTATATTTTGGACAAGGAATAAAAGCTAGAAATATTTTTGGAAACAGCATTTAAGCTTCTTTTCTTTGGGCACTGACTGGAGCGCTGGGATACTTATCCTCCAGTGTTCATATATCTGATAGGTATAATTACATCAATCCAAATACCTCCATACCCAGGGTTTTACTCATTCTTAACAATTTACCCTATTCCGTGCTAATATCAGGCCTGTTTTATTCAGCACAGGCCTGACTCCTCTGTGAGGCAGGGATTGTGTCACAAAGATGCAGTGAAGCTTGCTTGACGTTTATATAAAAAAAATGCTCTGCTCCACTCACCTCAGGGTGTGTGGTGCATCTATGGCGTATGGCCTACATGCTCGCTCAAGCATGAGCCAATGTAGCCTCTGCCTCTCTGGCGCTGCACCTCAGAGTTTGTCATTTATCTCAGATGGGGTTTTATAATGTGCTGGAAGAAAATGCAGTGTTTTCCAACGGCCACGCACTTACAATCTCAAATTGCTATTTGTGTTACACGTATTGGTGTTAACTGCTGTAATGCTTTAGGATCCAAGGCTCCGCTCCTTCAAACTCGGGTTTTATTCTTAGCTTAACAGTACACAACCACTAAGATAGAGATAAAACCGCCCCACAATAGGTTGAGCCTCATATCTGTGCTGCTGGGATGCGATATTAAGGAAGTGGTAGATAAGAAAATAGTATTTAAAATGAGTACACATGCATTTTTTAGTCCACCACAGGGGCAGGTGGGAGAGGAACATACGAGAGAAGGATGGCATGGCGGGGGAGTGTGACATGAATTATTTCTTGCAGAGCTACTGGTTATGACTCCTATTTTTAAAGTGATAAAAAAAGCAGTTAAAATCACCTCTTTTTTGTTTACTTATTCATCAAATATCTACAAGACTCTACACAGGACATGTTTTTTTACCTTGTAGTCGTTACATGTTTTCCAGCCTACACTTACTATTTATTGTTTACTTCTATTGGTCAGTGCAGGCATTTTTAATTTCTGCTCATTTGTGCAGCATCAACATATCATAGTCTTCCAAGTAGGTCACACCATCCACTCAGAATGAGTTAAAAACGCTAATTGGCTGATGTGGGATGATGGCGCGACAGCGTGTCAACACTGGTACACGAGTTATTCCGTATCAGAGTTAGATGCTTATCTTCCATGTGAGCTCAGTCGGGGGGCTGTTGAAGTCTGTTTGCATTTGCATTACTTGTTCAAACTTTGAGAATTCACTCTGGAGAACGTCATCGTGTTGACATCTCGCATGCAGAAAGGTTGACGCGAGTTCTCAGATGCCATCTCGTACGTTTAGTTTATCGACCAACACAATTTGAGCGATTGCTATTTGAACCATATAGTCTGTCAGAGTGCTTTATTTATTTCTCCCTGTTGGGAGCAGCAGGATGAACGCTGCACACATACAGGAGGCACCTTGTGACATGGCCGATGCCAGCTTACATCTCATTCAAGCGCTGATTGACAGAAACGACATTTCATGGTTGGGAGGCATTCATTCTGAGCGCTTTGTCTCAAGCTTGACCTATCACCATGCTGTTCCCCGATCAAGTGTTTGAACATTTGTCTCAATGCTTCATGTCACCTGTGGGTTTAGACTTCAGACTGGCTTTTCTTTATGCCGAAAATCTTCATGTCCATCACTGGAAAAGGTTAGAATCCACACTACAGCTCACGTAGGTCAGGTTCAGGTGGGCAAACCATCACCGATCCACACATTCGGCCTCTGTAAACATGGATTAAGCATGAACACACTGGTGATGGTCAGTCTTTAGTTTATGACCTATTCTCAGTCATGCTGACTGCACCGTAACTCTTGTGTAACATCGACTCGCTCCATGTCCACGGATCCCTTGACTTTAGGGTCTTCAGCATGAATGATAACACTAACTAATGGTTAAGTAGCTGCTGTCACACCACCGCATGCTGAAGTCACGTAAGCTAAAAAATATTGCTTTTTTCTGTTAAGCTCTGTTGACATCTGAAAATAGCGTGCAAAGGACTTTGTCTGTTTTTCGTCTTATATCTATTCTGTCGCTGCCCTATTTAAGCCAAACATTCTGACCTGCCAGTGTCACATCTGTGATTCATACCCAGGGCTTCCTGATTACAGATTTGTTTTCATGCTGCTTGTGAGATCTCCTGTACACGGATCACGGGATAATTGGGCACTGCCAATTATTTTGACGCATTGCATGTGATGAGGAAAAGGTTGATTCCGTCCCTCCTGCAAAATAGCACAAATCAATATCAACACAGCTCTGGTCATTATCAAGATGCTGTGTGTAGTGCTGCATGACAATACGGCAAGAATGAGGTTTGGGAATGATGAAAGTGGTGTAGAAATATATATATATATATATATGCGTTGAAATCTGCCTAATCAATTTTGTTGTTTGGCCTTTTTGTTATATAGTGTTTTGCACCTCTGCATTTATATTCATAAAGAGATTCTTCACTGTATATTTTGAAAATACCGCCTTAAGAGAATTGTTGACTGGACTAGAAGTTGTGAAAGGGTTCGTCACAGTGTACAGTGATTTCATGGTCATCGCTTTTAGCCCTTATCTTGTGTATCTGTTATCTTTTGCTGTGGCTAATCCTACCAGATTATTCCTAACGATTACAATTATAGACAACAGGCTACACCTGTCGCCATCTGTTCCGTCATGGGCCTATTTGTTTGTGCATATAAAGAATGCCACATATTTATTAAGCTCAAAATCTGGACGTCGCCCACATGTCGAGCGCTTGATTTGTGATGCTGTAAGGTACAAACCTCTGTTCTGTAAATAAAATGATCAGCTCATATTTAATGACTGGATGATGCCATGCGTTTACTCACATTTACAGGATCAAACTCCACTTGTTAAACAGACTAAAAAAGAAACTGTGGCAATGAAATAAAATATACACACATATATATTTGGATTTCAGACGTGTTGTTAATTCAAATAGCCTTGTAACTGACCATGTACAGGGCCATAATGTTAGCGCACGCACACGTGTTTGCACTGATGCCCCTCTGATGTGTGTCATTCCTAACGTGCATTCACTCTCAGCTTCACATCTTGTCTTCCTGTCAGGCCACATTCCTAACATAGCTTTTTACACTCTCGTTGAATCCTAAGTCTAGTCAGAGATAGTTCAGTGCGTGCTGACACACACTCTCATTCACAGTGATTAGAGTATTGTGCTGTTATAATGTACGAGTACAGACACATCCAAAGTCAATTTAAAAAAGGCCAGTGTGCATGTCTCATGTTTTCTCTGGGAGTTTCCTTTCGCCTCATGTATCCGAGCTGTGTCTCGGTCCTGTAGGAGACTTAATGGAGTGTGTCTTTCACAGGCACTGGGAGTCGGCCCCCTGCTGTTAATGCAGTGAGAGAGGAGCAGAGAAGCGATCGGGTGAGCAAAGACAGCCGCCGCCTCACACTGGGTGACTGACTGAACCAACTCCATCCTGAGCAGTAATAACACAGCATCAGTGGCTCGGGCCTTGCAGAACGGTGGCATTGATAATGCTATTTTGTGTTCAGAATCATATTCCTAATCTAAAAACGCCACCGTCCTATTTTCTCAGCCTTCACTGGCTGAACTATTGCTGCGCTTGTCTCCGATAAAGCTTTTTGGAAATGTGTCCAAATACATAAGCAGTGGTTTATGATCTGTCTCTTACACATTTGTTTTAAAGTCAATGTTGGTTTGATTCTACATGTACATCTATATTAATGAATAATCGTGAAGACTAACATTTTCAAATCTTTCAAATGGTTTAGTATAGTATAGTATAGTATAGACGTTTTACTTCTGTACTATTTCATGTTTCATTCTTTTAATCTGTTTTGTAATCCTTCCCTGCTACATGGGCAAAATGTTCCTTGATCATTGAACGTTGTTTATGAAATTACCATGTAGTCTACGACTAGTCATGTTACATGTACTAACATAAAATCAACTTGTTCTTCCGTTGGTGGAAAAGATCCTTTTGACTTAAATGGAGTTGAGAGCTGTGTTTTGATTTGCAACAAACCATGTTTGACTATACATTTCCTGGATCTACATCAGCGTGAATCAACACAGATGATTATGGTTTGCCATTCTATCGTGGACTTACTGACTGTAAGTGGATCAGATGCCCCATGATGAAACTCTGTGCTTGAAGAAGACTCAATAGTGAAAAGCCAACATAAGTACTTGGCAAAGATCCAGGCCTTGTTATAACTTTATGGAAAGATCAAATGAAATTCTTTGCATGCTGGGGTGGGCTGCAGCCACAGAAAATGTATGGAATTTATTTATAGTCTCAACCCTCTTTCCACCCAAGCTGGGCTGTGCCTTATATTTCCAGATGCTTAATTGAAGCCCGTCAGTTCCCATGTAAGGTTTTTCATTTGAGTCAACAGTTACAGGCAGTGGGAGTGGGTTTAAAAAAAAAAGAAGAAAAAACTGCCTACACATGAAGACTCTATTAAAGCAGTCAGACAAGATATAGCACAACGCCTCTGGGATGATCACGGTCTGAATTAGATAAATGTACGTTCTCCCTAAACTTAAAGCCCAATTCTAAACCAGTCCCTCAGCCAACATTTCAAAGCGCAACAGTGATTTCGATGGAGCTGATTTTGAAAGGCTAGAGAGAGACGGAAGAACAAAACCAGTTAACCAAGAGGCTAAAAAAATAAACAATAGATTTAGCTCATCCAAACTCCCAGCCCATCCACAGCAATTGGAAGTCAACAAGGCCCAAGGGAGAAGGGTCTAGGGAGCCATTTGGATGTGGGCCCACAGTACCTTTGTATCTCGTTGGCAGGGAGACGTTGCCCTCC
The DNA here is from genome assembly GCF_900634795.4 of Betta splendens. Taxonomy (NCBI): domain Eukaryota; kingdom Metazoa; phylum Chordata; class Actinopteri; order Anabantiformes; family Osphronemidae; genus Betta; species Betta splendens. Next base: position 10,058,404 of record NC_040884.2, on the reverse strand, counting down.
GGCTATGAGGCAAAACCACTCTTGCCATTCCTTTGAGATGCTGCCTGTTGTTGCTGTCTATTTATGTGGGTAAGGGAGCATAGTGGAGGCTCAGGCAGACAGTTGTAATTAAGGGCAGCTTCTCAGCCGAATGAGCAGAAAGAGATAATATGGACGTGTACTTACACACGCACATAGCACAAATGGTCAACTTATGTGACACACAAGGTTTGTAATCATACACGGAGGCGTGTGCACAAGATGAAAGCCTTCGAAATCTCTGTAATGAATTGAACAAGTAGGACACTACTCATTAGAGATGCATTTGTGTATGTGAGGCAATTCATTATTTTCAGCCTCATGAATTCTGGTGCAAGTCGGCGGAATCAGAAAGATTTGAACATGTTTGCAGCTCAGAAAATGTGTTAGTCAGGATGGGCGCACACCCAACCTGGAAACCACAGATTGGCTTTAAATGTCTTCTATTCTTAAGTTTGTTTGCTGTATATTGGTGGTGACATGCAAAAGTAAACGGAACCTAAAAGATGTTATGCTACTTTTCAAGGCTGAAGGTGAGGGCAGAAAAAAATGCATTTATGTCCTGTTGTGTTTAAACACACAAACAGATAAGTGGCATAAAGAAGGATTAACACAGCAGAGAAGACGGTGAAACTGAATCGCAGCCAAACATGGATTATACGTTTGCATTTTAAACTCAGCTATGTCATATACAGTACAGAATATGTTGAGTATGTTCTTTTTTGTTTAGAGTCAATAGTCCAGTCTGAATCCTTGAAGTGGCGTTATGGGCATGGCTCCGTTGGCGTCCTTGATTGGCAGGGTCAGAGGTTAAATATGCCTGCCTGCCCACAACAGTCTCCCATCCATTTCCTTAAGAGTTAAGAGTGGCAGGGATGCTGGAGCCAGTCCCAGCTTTCACTGGGCAAGAGACGGGTTGCCAGTCCTTCCCAGGGCCAACACATAGATATATACAACTATTTACACCTATAGGCAATTTGGAGCCACCTAACAACATGTTTATGGACTGAGCGAGCAGAGACCCACCCCAGGCCCTTCTATCTGTGAGGTGACAGTGCTAACCACCACGCCACCCTGCCTCCCGTGGGGGTTAATAAAGCAGAAGAAAGGGAACCCATCGCACCATAGAGTAACCCTGAAGGTCTGCGTGCTGTAAATTTGTCATAAGTCAATCCTCCCTCTTCTGCCACCTTCTCTCTCTGCTAAACACTGGTCCACCCCAGTGCCCAGATTTCACAGTTGCTTTGCTGCCTGAGGCTCCATTGAATAGACACTTCCTGAAGTTTAGGGCCATGATTAACCAGCCCCTTTATGCTCCCAAGCACCCGTCGTTTATGTCATCAGTATGCCTCACTTCCCTCTCACCGGGAGCGAAGCAAAAAACACAACACAGAGGTCTCAGGCCCGGTCAAAGGCGCAAGCACAATCCCAATGGCTCCCACCCCCGCGCTGCTTTTAGCCAGTAGTACACAGGAGCTCACTGCAGTAAGCTCAACATGTTTAGAGGCCCATGGTCCCTTTCAAGCCTGGGGCGTTGCCTCCAATTATGACGCTATTGAAACCATTCTTCTGTAACTATGCATGTCTTCTTCGTGGCTCTGAAGGAGGTGAACGCTTGTGTTTTGCATGAGAATCACAAGGGTCACATGGCTTAGTTCAACTTTTGTTTCACTTTATGAACCAAATAAACTGAACCAACATTAAATAAACTCCTTTAACTATTCAGTTGCAAAATAAATGGTTGTGCTACCTTCAACTTGATGAATGTGCCTGTTCAGCTCCTCAAGGACACGCATATCAAATGTGTTCAGCTCAGAGACATTTAAAATGATTTGTTTAATTACAAACAGTTAATATTTATTTTAATATGGAAGCAGGTAAAAAGATGAACATTTTAATTAGTACACTGTATGTATTACCTACTGATTTTGCCTAGATTAAATGGTGGCAACACAACCAAATAAAAATAGACCCTGCACGTCCATTGTAGGTGGTGAGTGGTGTTATCCTGCAAACATATATTGATACTGAAAAGCAGACCTAGTGTCTGGAGAGGTCATTGTGATATAAATTCATTTTAATATACACACTAAAATTAATTCATTTCTAAAATGAAGCATGTAGTAACTTTACTGAGAAGTTTAGATTATTGTAAAAATGTTAACAATAATATATAAAGTTGTACAGTATGATGAATTTGTGATTTATTGACTGTAAAGTGATGATTTACGAGACTTGATATTATATAACCCTGCTTGCTTTTAATATTGATCCTACATTAAGACAGGTGCTGTCTTAAGTTATTTCTTTGCTTGTTTCATGCGGCTGGTGAAAATAAATCATTCAGATGTAAAGACATGTTGACAGCATTTAGTGACCGCTGTGTGTTACAGCTACTATAAAAAGGCCAGGGTTGAAATACAAATGTGTGTTTGTCTCCCTTTGTCTTGGACAAATTCCACAATCTTGTCTCCAAATGAAGGGCTCCCACTCACCATGCTTTCAAAGGGCCCCTCAAGCGTGACCCCTCATTATGTACAGCCACTCCCTTTACAACTGACAGGTCCCCTCAAGCATAAGCAATGGAGAAAAAAAAAATCACAAACCACATTTGCATTTGATTTGATTATCCTTCATGGTTGATTCATAGCCCCTTGAGCTTCTGTTACACATTTATTTGTGCATCACCTTTTTATCGTAACAACAGCAACAACAACACAGCAAATGCCTCAAGTTTCGGACTCTGTAGGTTTCACCAGCAGGTACAACATGGCCTGCACATAGTACTAAACAACAACATCCACATTTGACCGTGACTGAATACTTTTTTGGGGCATTTAGGCAGGTCTATTCATCTTTAGGTGGTGGTAGTTGGATGTATGAGGCTGATGATCTTCAAAACGTTTGTTATTAACTGAAAGTAAGTGCATCCACACGTCAGTTTTGGGAGTTCAGCTAATGC
>NC_040884.2:9997924-10050424 GCF_900634795.4 Betta splendens | reverse complement strand
ATGTAGTTTGCTAAAGGGTGTCAGCTGTGCTGTAATCTGCCAAATGGCTCGAACAAAGATCTCACTGCGTCTGACTATATTTCAGATTTTATACAAACTTCTGACAGTGAATAACTCAGAACCTTTGCAGTGATTTCTATTACATTAAAATTACTTAATTATAATTTAGCTGTTTTAGCCAGATCTGTTCCAAACACATATTTTGATGGTTCTCCCTCTAATTATAACGGTCTAATTATGCAACTAATAGTAGTTGAAGGTGATGTTTTACACTGTATACTTTAAAATGTGAATTACATTTGACGAAACCATTTTCAAACTGACGTAAAGAGGTAGATTATACAGTTTTTTGGCAAACACTAAGAGCAACTGACTGTCGGTTCAACTCCAGCTTCTAGACTCTGACTTTCATGAACACCCACTTGTTTACTTTGACTTAGCATTTTGTGCTGCAGTGCAGCATTAAGTCAGCTTGTACAAGTATGTATATATGTGGCAGTGCTTTAATGAACATATTCAGATAGCAGTGGGGGATCTGATGGCTGTCATCTCACTGCGACCTCAATTTGGATGCATTTAAAATAAAGTTTGTTTTTGTTTGTTTGTTGAGGCCGCAGCATGACCTGCTAAAGAACCAGCACTGGTACAATGTAGTTAACGCAAAGGTCAAGTGACATTTGAAACAGCTTTCATTTTCCTCAACAAGTCTTGCAGTCCCGGCCCGACAGAACCAATCAGATCCACTTCCACATTAATTTAGATATCAAGTACATTGTACTTTTCGCCCATGAGGCTCTGCTAAACTGGGACTATTTATAAAACCTTTGTATTTCAACTACCCCGCCAACCACAATACACATATTTCCCCACAAAAAGCCGGCGTACATGTCATTACAACATCAGATTTCAGAATACATGAATACACGATTCGCCTCGCAGAAAAGCTCGACAAACAAAATGGGCCTGCAACCAGTGCTATCTAAACAGGATTGACCTTAACTCGAACAGCCCTCCTTGGTTCCCCACTGCAGCTGAATGTGCGTGCGTTGGTCTCCATTTATTTGAGGGTGTCAGGGCTTGTTCCGCCTTGTTTGCTGTTAAAAGGATGAAAATGAACAGCCAAATAGTGCATCCATTTATAAGCCTGTTTATACATGCTAACACCGGAGGCTGTTTTGCACCCACAGCAGCCTTTGCTGGATGTGACTCAATCAACACAACGGTGGCCCCCACACGTCTTAATAAGTGCAGTTTAAGGAACAAAATGTCTGACAAGGCAGATGTGGCCATCAAAATAGCTCAGTAAGGTAGAAAATAGCTGCAGCAACCTTTTATTTACATGTATATGCTTTACACTATATACCATTAAATGTAATTTAATGGGGTGAACCGGTCTATTTCACAGCTGAATGGAAGTGTACAGTACATCTTTGGACCCAGGCTCTCACTGTGGACCTTCTTCTCTTGGCTACACACAGTAAGTGGGGTTGGAGGGGCAAAAAAAAGATTTAGTGTGAAATTCCACAAGTGAAACTGAATTAAATCTTAAGGTTTGTTTCTAAGGTAAGCGTTTAAGCAAATCCATCCCTGGCAATGAAAAAGTGTTGTAGTGCCACGGACATGTTGCTGTGGTGCTCGACTGCTCGTACTGGAGCGAACCAGTGAGAGAGGCCGCTGAACAGAGATGCTGCAGGATCTGTAATAACGGGAGCACAGTCGACAGAAGGAACTCTAGGTGCTACGACAAACTCTGCTGCTGAAGAATATCATCCAACAACCACTGGAAGCATGGACACATAAAATGCTAAGAGTGGCAAACCTTTTGTGTATTTATTACTTGGTAACCAATTGATTCAATTCAGAAATGAGGCTCTGGTTTGATACATGTAAGTTGAAGCGGTGGAGGACTTGGAACATTGGTGACACGCAGATGAAACTGTCTTCGGGCACAGGAATACATCTGCATATTGGAGAGCTCAAATGCCGCATAATCACCTCCGAATGTGGTCAGGCTGAGTTTTTTCTTGGCCAGTCAAACGCTATTAGAGTCTGACGTTATTGACATGGACAGCGCTGATGTGTCCGGTAGGTGCTTTGGGTGTCTGTGATGCCTAAGTGGGAAGAACTCGCTGGCCTCCTCCAACGCTCGCGCTGCCAGAGACGTGGAGAGCATTCGACACCTCCCGACAAAAAAAAAAAAAAAAGAAACTAAAAGCGATGACAAAGTCAATAACGTCTACACCTGCCTTGAACCCCCTCCAGTAGATCTCCACACTTTGGTGACAAAGAAATGACAGAATTTGTTAGGCAAACGCTCGCCTGGCCTGTGCAACACACCATCTGCGCTGCTGAACTTATTTACTTGTGTAACTGTCTGAAAGTTTGTGTTGAATTTTTTTGGCAGACTGGGTTATGCCAGGTTCCAGCAAGTTATTTACAATATAGGACTACACCTTTTAAAATGGGTTATACAATAAGAAAGCTGACAATCTGCTTAAAGAGGGGAAACTCCAGCGCCGGCGGAACCCGGCTCAGGGGCGGCCATCTGCCTCGGCTGGTTGGAGCAACAACAGCGACACGGTGAGCGAGAACAGACGTTAGCCTATACGCTAACAAAATCACTTGGCATGAGTGCATCGTACAAAGACAGCATGTTTACATCTTATGGACAGGATTAGAGTTAAATCACAAGACAAGAGCTGGGTGTGAAAGGCCAATCGGACATCAAACACTGCGCTACTGCTGCTACACTGTAATGCTTTCGGCGGGAAAATGAAAGAGATGAGTGACAAGAGGAATTTGCTCTGGCTTAAGTTCTGCAAAGAGATTAGTGTGATGACTCAGAAAAAAAAGACATTTCTCTCCCAGCATCAAATATATCTCAACTTTACTCAGGCTATCATCAGTATTTTGGTTGTTTTTCACACACCATCAAAGTCTGAGTCATATTTGCTAGCAGTCATCTTCCGACTTGATAAATCTGGATTTGAAGTTGAGGAAATAAATATTAGCCACGCGGGGGTGGCGTTTAGGTTTCGCATTAGTTTTAGCTGAACTGTGATTTGTGACACACTTTGCATTGTTATTATATATCCAAGACGTCTGATCTCATCTCAGATGTCTATTACACAATAAACAGTGAGACGCTGGACGTACCTCTTAGGGCCCAGTCTACTATTTGCTCTAAACAGGACTCTGGATTTTCCTCGCGCAAATAAATCTCATAATGCTTCAAAACTTTCCCGGGGCAGAGAGAAAAGAGAGAGGCGAGGACAAACAGCATCTCCAAATCTACAGTAAATGTTGATGGATGTGTGAAGCCAAATCTACAATAAATCCAAAGCATACATGTTTCCCTTCCTGTCATCCATCTTGATTTGCTGCCGTCTTGCCTCCGCACACGGTCGCTGCATTCTGCTGCTGATTGGAAGCGTGGCCACTGTCCTTCTGACACACAGACGAGGCAGACGTACGGACGGGGGGGAGGCAGACGTACGGACGGGGGGGAGGCAGATGTACGGACAGGGGGGGGGCAGACGTACGGACGGGGGAGGAAGACGAGGCAGACGGACAGACAGGGGGGAGGCAGACGGACGGACGGGGGGAGGAAGACGAGGCAGACATACGGACGGGGGGGAGGCAGACGTACGGACAGGGGGGGAGGCAGACGTACGGACGGGGGGGAGGCAGATGTACGGACAGGGGGGAGGCAGACGTACGGACGGGGGAGGAAGACGAGGCAGACGGACAGACAGGGGGGAGGTAGACGGACGGACAGGGGGAGGAAGACGAGGCAGACATACGGACGGGGGGGAGGCAGACGTACGGACGGGGGGGAGGCAGACGTACGGACGGGGGGGGGCAGACGTACGGACGGGGGGGAGGCAGATGTACGGACAGGGGGGAGGCAGACGTACGGACGGGGGAGGAAGACGAGGCAGACGGACGGACGGGGGAGGAAGACGGACGGACGGGGGAGGAAGACGAGGCAGACGTACGGACAGGGGGGAGGCAGACGGACAGACAGGGGGGAGGCAGACGGACAGACAGGGGGGAGGCAGACGGATGGACGGGGGAGGCAGACGTACATACGGACGGGAGGCAGAGCAGCTCCTCGCCCACTGCGCCCGCACACATCTATTATTTGTGGAGTCATTCAGGACATTTCACAGCTGTGTTTACCTTGGCCCCTGCCGTGAGTATTGGGTGGCAGGGCCCAGCACTGCAGATGTGATTACCCATTCACGGATCCCCTCTTCTCCGCGCTCAGACCCACCAGCTCACTCTTTAATACGTCTCCTGACACTATTAATCAAAAAAATCCCAACAGGCCTTTTCCTTGAGACCATAATTCACGGCGCGATTCAAAGTCAAAGCTTAATTTAAGGGGGATTTAGCTGTAATGTCGTGACAGTTCCCCAATTAGGTCGTCTCAGGGTGAGGCCGTCACTGGCGACCTCAGCCTGCAGTGACTCTGGGAACCCTTCCAGCGCTACGGATGGAAAGATGGACAGGATTCTGGGTTTATGAACAGCCCCGCTGGCAGCGCATAGACTGGCTTTGTCTGCTCAGCCTTCCTCCATATGTTTAAGGTACTGTATATAGGAAATGGGAACCACACCATGTCAACCACACAAACCTATTACCTTATGGAACCAGGCCTCAGGAAAGATTTTCGTCTCTTATATTATAGCTAGTTCCCCACTACACCCACAAGCAGCCAATGACAAAGGCCAGACATTCAATATTCATCACCGTCACCATCATTATCAACTGAAAAGAAAGAATAAATTCAGCAGCGTGCTTCTTATTTCTTCTAAATCTTTATCTCGAACTATCAGTACATTTAAGAGGAGAAAAATGACACAGAAAGAAGATCCCGCCAATTTATTTAGTGTTCAACTATCCCCTCGCTCGCTTTCCCTCATCCTCTAATAATTACCTTTCTTAAACGTAAACGTTGTCCCGGCACGCGTCCGTGAACTGTGGACAGGACTGGCGAATGCGAAATGAAGCAAACAGTTAAATAAGAAAAGCCCCACGCCTACTCATCGCAGCGCTCCCCGTCATTCGCACATTATAAAACCTACTCTATAATGATCCAATTTTGTGCACTCACTCACGGAAATAATCTGCGCTGGAAGCAAATAGCCTGAAAACTGGTGATTGCCTTTGCCAGACATTTTCTCATTAAACTCCCAACGTATCAGACAATTACCATTTCACATACGGAGCGTTTGGGTGCATGAAGCCAGGTGCAACTGGGCTCGGCCATAAATTCCCACCCTTGTCCAACACGAGTCGACCTCGTTTGTGCTTCCACACTTCAGTCCGACAGACAGTAAACCCACATGTAGGTGACGCGTGCTCCTACTGTTACACAAAGCGCCATTAAATATCAGGCCAAACAGCATTTTTTTCAGATAGTGAAAAAGAGGATCAGATGAAGTGGAATTAACATCTGGTGCAGCGGCCACAGCCTCCCTCCCATCAGGACATATGCAGCAGGATGTTGCCCATCTTGCCACGGTTCACGTGTTGTTTTCATGCTCAGCTGCTTGTTAACTATGTAAATCATGTGTCAGTTCACATGCATGGCACCGCGGCCACATATGGACCCACTTTTATACACTAATGAGGTCACGTCAGAAAAAAGCTGCCGTTGTTGGATTTTTTTTTTTTATAAGTCTGGATCATTAGGGCACCGCAGGCTTAGTAAATGAAGATGTAGGAAGGAGGCGAAAGTCAGTCATATATAATAGACTGGTCACTAAATACACTTGTTTACTAGTCGTTTACTAGTTGTTTACAGGTTTACATGTGTTTGAGGTGCAGTTTCAGGCCTCAGGCTTCACGGCTTTAATGCAGAGAGCTTAGTGTGCTGGCACGGCAGGTCATGTGTGATGGACCACGCATGCATGCGTGCACACATGCTCACACGTATGGAATGCCCATCCACGGGCTGCACACAGTCCCATGCAGATGAACACGCGTACAAATTACGGCTTCGGTCACTTCATGCGGGCTTGATGTTTGTGCCAAGTTCATCGTACTGGTGAATTGGCTTATTCAGTGATTGGATCATGGGTACAGGGCGTGCTACACTCACATCTGCAGTCTTTCACCACTGCTACAAATTACAGTACAGCTGTTGGGGAATTTGCATAGTTGTGAACATTAAAACTGAACCATACATGTAGCTACAAAACAATGAAACAGCATGTCCATATGAATGTAAACAGAGGGCAGATGTGGGAGCTGACGCCGTTAACCTTTGACCTTTGCTGGGAATCTAAACCTCCCTTTTCCCAACCACAAGATTTTTCTGGACACTTTTTTGTTGTTGCTGGCTTGTCTACAGCTATAAATGTGTCTGGATCTGTTTCTCTTGACCCTGTCAGGAATAAACAGATCCCTTATCTCACTGTGGCAAGAAGATTAAATAAAGGTTAAATTAAAATAAGACAAATTCTGTTTTTCAGCATCAAATTGCTTCCTACCACCTCAGACCCAGAGATCTGCATCGTCCCTCGCCATCCGTTGTCCACACACACCACACAAAAAACAGCTGCCATCACAATCATCCTCTCAAAATCAAATCAGAAACCGGCCCAAAATACGAACAGCGTAGAGGGAGCGCGTGGCTCCGGCTGCCTGTCAGCCCCGCTCACGTCTTTATCTTTTCCCTGTGTCTTTCTACACAGAAGACAAGTGGGAGAGAGTCCTGCCTGTGGCGTACGGAAGAAGGAAACATCCATTCTAATATCCTGTCTGGAGCGTGGACTCTCTCCTCCGTCAGCCTCACGCCTATCAGTGGATCTGGCCGGATCTGGTGTAGGGAGGATGCAGCCGCGCTGATATCTGATGTTCTCCCTGTGCTCTCTGCGGTTTCACATTCAACAAGAACGCGCGCGCAACATTGTGTCTGAAAGGAGACACACGTCCTGCGTGTGTTACACAAGGTGTGAGTGGGAATAAAGTTAGAGCAACTGTTGTCCACATATTTTAAACCTTAAATATAATGCACTTGAACAATATTAAAAACAACACAACCTGATTATTTCAGCTGAGAGCACCTCTCCTTTCCAACGACCAACGCCTCACACGTATCGCTTCTCCCTCACACAGTTACTACAAAATCCAATGTGTGACAACGTTGCAATCATGCCAACATGCACAAAAACATGCAATGGGTGCAGCGCAGACTAGAACCAGAGGCAGGGATCCGTGCAGCGCCTTGTTTTGTCTGTGGGGACATGATGAGATGATAAGATGATAAATCATCTTATGGAATTACTTCATTCATTGTTGCCTTTATTCTCTATAAGGGATTTGTAATAATATAAAAATCACTCGCTAGTATTATCACTAAGACTGGTGGCGTTCTTTGATTGAATAAAACTCAAAAAGGGATCAAACATTTTTAATGAAATTATCTGTCAGCACTGTGAAGAAGGATGACTTTGACACCACTGACACGTAAATTCAACACAGAATAATTTGTCTCAAGGTCTCGGCTCGCTAAATGATTTTAACCATGATTTGCTTACTTTTGCCACAGTCCTACTGTTGGCACAGTAGTAACCGCTAAAGCAATATTGACTCAAAAAGCCTGGGAGCAAACAGCACACCTCCCATTTGGACGCTGATTTATGCCAAAAGCTGACTGATTTACTTAGCGAGAGTGTGCACTATTACGTGACAGCCGACTTGTGAAAAACAGTATTATTTACTCCTAAAGACTTCACAGCACAATCTGATACACGAGTATTATGTTTCAAGGGTTTCGGCTCATCAGTGTCGGTCACTGAAACATTCTGGAGGAAGTGAGAAAAGGAAACAGAGAGAAAAAGAGCAAAAAAACGACAGCTCAACATCTGCCAGAGCCTCAGTCATGGCACCTCTCCATCTTGCCTTGCATGACCTTCTCTTAAAGTACAGGCTGTGAGGTTTTCCCAGTTTAAAAATAGTCCCTGCTAAATTCTACACTTCACTGAATTATTTCGACAGCGCAGGTTTTTTCTCTTTGGTCTGCTTTCCTGCTAACCCTGGCACTTTTACCTCACCCTTCACTGCATATTGTATGGACAGAGTGCCAGAAAAGCGCCCATAGGTGTGTACCAGCCACCTCGTGTTTACCCTTGTGCACTTCCAGAGTTTGTGGCTGTGCAAAGCTCCCATCATGCAAAAGCGGGCTTTAGGGGAATACAAAGTTCTCCCTCTTTCAGATTTATTGTTCCACCAAAATACACATAAAGGGAACTGGCTGAATGCTCTTAGACAAGGTGTGAAATTATTATTTTCACACATCTTTTCTTATCGAGTTCAAGCATTGCCTGAAAAAAATCCCCGGCCCTCCTGGAAACTGGTGGCGCCGTGTAAAAATAGGCAAACACACCAGCAGAGTAGTAGTTGCACTAGTAGTTACAGTATAAATGAGGAGTTCAGCTGTTTATTGGGCAAAAACAAAAAGAAGAGCAACGATTCATCTGCTGTTCCTGCCTATAGTAAAACATGGCAGAACAGCGCTGGAAACTACTTCGCTCCAGTGGATATTCTTCAAAATCTAGTCGTCGATGTAATAAAACATTACAAAACAAAATGAACCGGTCTGTCAACACCTCACAACGTCTCTGTTTCAACATCCTCTGGAACAATGAAAAACTCAAATAAAGACTCTTGCAGAAGCTGATGATTGCAAAACGGCCACATTCAGTATCGTCTTTCCCCTGGAAATGTTCCTCCTCTGACTGATTACTGCAGTAATTATTAGGAAAAATCTGTTTGTAATTATGATTCTAGATAACAGATCAGCATAAAAGCAACTGCTGCTATTGCAACAACTGAAAGCCAAATTACAACAAACACTCACGCATGCTTGCTGTAGGGTTTTACCCAGCACAGTTATGTTATGTGCTCTTACTGTAAATGATAATCGGCTGAGGCATAACTGTAGCTTTATCTATTTGTCTCTTCCTGTCGCCATGTGCTGATGTACTTTGTGCAGCTCACTGTTACATCTCACACACTTTCACTAGTCTCAACGCACAGACGCATGGTTTGCTGCCGGGTATTCTAGTCGTTTTTGGGGAAGGAGGAGATTTCTGCTGAGGGCCGACACCCCCCACTACAAAATCCAAAACAAAAAGCGAGCCTCAATCACCAGCATGGGGTGCAAAGTGCAGCTGCCCTGCTAATGAGATTTTAAAATGGACCATAATGCCCCCTTAAATGTCCCCTACATGGAGAATTATATGGTTCAAGTGCTGATTTATTCTAACGGGGAGGGGTCTTCGGCATATGTGTGTCTGTTATTAGACAACAATAGCCTGCAGCTAGGTCGACTGTCACCAACAGAACTGTCCTTCACCTTACGCGGATTTTACTTCATGCTGTGCATACATTTAGAAATCTATATGGACAGAGTATCCGCTCTGGTTACTATCTCACATTATATTACAAGGTACACCATTAAACAGCGATTGATCATTTAACTACTAAAGTCAACATTAAAAGCAAACACCTCACCCGTCCACTCATGCAGAAGATGCTTAAAATGGCTCTCTATTCCCTACACTCCTCCCACACCTCACTTACTTGGTTCAGTGCTTCTGCAAGTGAGCCGCGCACGGTGCTAATTGGCGAGATAATGTTCTAATATATTGACTGTGTACTTACGGAGTAAAGGGCAAATTCAAAGGGTGACTGTCGCTGAAGACAATTAGACAAAATGAAGAAGCCAAACAGACATTTATCTCTCTCCGTTGTCATAGCGCTGAGAGGACGTGGATGTTTTTGAGGAGAGATCGACACAATGGAGAGAAGAAAGAATGTGGACACCAACGCTGTGTTCGGTGCTGTCCTGTGATAAGATCCACTTGCTCACATTCAGAGGGCCGAGCAGCTGTGAGGGCGCGTACGAGCGCGGGCAATTGTGCCCGGGCCTGGCTGGCGTCTCGCATCGCCTGCGCGTGGATGCGTGCGTGTGTGTGTGTGTGAGTGAGTGTGTGTGAATGTGTTACTGTGTGCGTCACACAAGACGTGACTGTATGCGGCCGCTGAAACGGGACTCTGTCAGCGTTTCGGAGGGAGACAGAGACGGAGAGTTACGGGCCCGTCTGAAGCCATCTTTTGTATGAGCTATGCTTGCTCTTTGTGGGGGGAAATTGAAAAACATTAGCATGATAAAAGCGGGCTAGGGCCGCCTCGGCGATCATGTGACACGTTACTGAAAAAGAGCATAGATAGAAAATGACAGCCAACTCATTCACGCACACAGGAACCAAGGGGTGTGCCAATAATATCTGGGAGAGGCAGCATTCATGGCTTTCAGCGCACAAACAGCATCAGCTCACCGGAATAAAGAGAACAACAGTCACCACTTGTCATTTCGCTGGAATGGGTGTAAATACACAAACTACTGTACTGTGTTCTTTTCTTTGATCTCCCCTGTCTTTCTGTACTCCAGTGTGCGGATGCGTGCTTGTGTGGTTTCAGTGTGTGTGTGTGTGTGTGTGTGTGTGTGTGTGGAAGCATGCAGGCATCTGTGGGCCTCTCTAATTAGAGAGTGGGGCTGGGCCAAGCTCTTGTTTTTAAGATCCAATTTCAAAGGCAGAGACATAGAGGCTTTATTTTTGGGCCGGGAACGTGTTGGTTTATCCACGAACCTTCTTCTCGCTCGATGGCTGACAAAACAGGTCGGCGAGGACGCGGCGCCGCTGCTTCGTAAGCCCGAATTGTTGTGTTGTTGCCGTGTGCGAGTCAGACGCAGCCATTTGTAACTCTTTAAGTGCTGACAGTAACCGTTTCGCTGTGACAGTTGTGTGAGGGTTTTATTCCACAAAGTGGCGGTTTTACAAGAGGAATGAAATCCAAACTGCGTCCAACATCGCCCCCTCGTGGAAGGACAAAGCATTGCGCAGACTCGTCCTTGCCATGCATTCAGAGATTAGGCCTGCTGCAAAATCAGGTCAGCCGAGATGAGATTTGAACAGTAATTAGATGCAGGCTTCATATTGTCGCACTGGGAGAGTGTGTTTCTTTGTGTGATGCTTCAATATAATTGTCCATCCTTGGGCTGCACATGTGTAAATGTGCAGGATTTACTGGTTCATAACCAACATCTCTGCAACACTATCGCCCGTTTAACATATTCTCTGTTTCTGACATCAAAGGCAGTTTTTTCATGCTGACGCTCGTCCTAGTTGAGCAAAAGAATAATAATAATAATTACCTCGGATACATGTATATGTGTGCATCCATAAAGGAAAACCAGCGTGGAAAGAGGCGGTGTTGACCTGGCGTCTTCTTACTGAAAAATATACTATTCTATAAAAGCTGTCTCTGCTGCGTGTGTGTGTGTGTGTGTGTGTGTGTGTGTGTGTGTGTGTGTGTGTGTGTGTGTGTGTGTGTGTGTGTGTGTGTGTGTGTGTGTGTGTGTGTAGGTTTAATTAGGAACCTGTTTCAGCTGCTCCTGAAAAAGCATCAGATTTAGATGAACTGAGTCTGTTTTCAAATTCTGTTTTTGTTCCAGTGGACACATCCAGTAAAAGATGAAAAAACTCCATCTGGCTTTGACTGTAAGGGCGTTTCCTTTGGCCTGTGGAGTCTTAACAAAGAGGACGATGCTGTCCTCTAGTGACCTGATCCATCATAGCAGCTCAACCACCGCTGATCCAAGGTCCCAAATCCAATGGGAATAAATTCAATTTTGGAAAACACTGCAGCTCAACATGAACGGTTTGCATGCAAAGGTCTCAGGGTAGCTCATTATTAGATTATAAAACACACTGATGTTGTTTTAGAAGCCAGATACCAGAGGAGCCATTCTGTTTGATTTTAATTTAACTTTATCATCCAATATAAAACCTCCAATCTGAAGAACAAAACAAAGCTCATAAGGAGTATAACACCAAAACAAGCTGATGGTGCTTTACAAACCAGGAGGTTTATTATAAGCCTCAGTGGTGGGGGAGGAAATGAGGAGAAGGATGAAAATGAAAAATTGTGTCAAGATTTGTTATTAGATTTAGTAAACTTTATTTGTATAAAAATGTCAAGGCAAACAAGATATTTCCTACTCCTCGTACTACTAGAGGGCAGTGTTTGCTGGAAGAATACATTTTAGATAATTTAAGATATCAAGCAAAAAAGAGATGAATTATTCATACAGGAAGTCAAAGACAAACAAATACTATTCATCGTGAGATTCGTCACTTCAGTGGATTTTCTTAAAAACTTTGCACGCTTTAGGCCTGAAGAGACAAAGAAACAAGCGTCTGTCTTGCCTCCGTGATAAACAGGGGACATTTACCACTGACAGTAGGGCCCCTCAGGTCAGACAAACTGTTCCACATCTGACGTGGGCCAGGTTTGATAAGGGAATTCAGCGTTAGTCCGTCAGAGCTGACAGGTTCAGCTGTTAGTAATAAACTCCTGAAGAATGCCTCCAACACGGCCCCCGACGCCAGCGCTGAACTTCAGTCTATTCACTCCAATAAGGCATTCAGTGAAGAGCCTCCAAAGTGAAATGAGGTGCAGGACCGGTTCTCAGCGACAACCCCGAAACAGATATACCTCACCGTCGCTGCAATATCTCCTCCAGCAGCCATCTCCCCACTCAGCAGACACCAGCCATTGCCTGTGATAGGTGGGCTTTGGGGGAGAGACGAATGGAAGCCACGACACACCACACCACTTCACCTTCCCTCTCCTTCAGCCTGACAGGACCTGAATTACAGTAAATGATAGCGCTCGGCCACAAAGCGATTTGACCCGCCGCAGTCTCTCACCCTGCTCTCTCACCCCATCACGCTCCCAACCCCCCCTGTAATGGGTCCCCAATGGGCGGCCGACCTCCCTAAGGACCCGGCTGGCAGAGAGGGACAGTCTCTTTGGAGAGAAGAGGGATGGAGGCAGGTAACAAGGGATGAGTTGTTGAAGTTCAGGAGACTTGGTGATGGTATGCAGCACAATACAATATATGGATGGAACAATGTTGTCTTCTATACTATCAGTGTTGGTAATGCAGTTAGCAAAGAAAGTTACGATTTAACCTTTAAAACAAAACTTAATGAGAGAGCAGTGATAATATAGTGGAAGGGAAATGAACAACTGCTCACATTGATGCTTTATGATTCCCTTGGTATTTTTCAAATCCAACCTTTATTTATGTTTTTATCACCTTATGACCTGTATTTTTTATTACTACAAATCTGCATTTAATACAAGTGCAAATAAAAATGGTAGGAGGTGATGAATGGCATGAGGAGATGACTCTGAAGTGGAGGACGGTCCAGTGAGTGGCTGACCTGCCGGTGACCCCGCAGCTTGGGGTCGGCTGCGTCAACCTGCTCATTTATTGTCAGCCGTGTGTGTGTGTGTGTGTGTGTGTGTACAGTATGTCCCTATTACTTTTTATAAACAGCATCAATTCACAGGATATTATATAGATACCTGTATGTGTGTAAGTCTTTTTGAATGCTGCTTTGTTTTTATTCTAATCTGTATCAGAAGAGTGGAGTCCATTTCTTAAAATGGAATATATTATACTGTATATATAATACAGAGTATGTATGATATTTCTAAGACGTATGTGATACAGAGAACCATAATTAAACAACTGTGAGCGGGTAACTGGCCTTGTTTTTACAGTTTAGGTCTTTGGTTTAACAACTTTAATGTCATGCATTTCTTGACCTCACTGGGTTCTTGCTTGTCTTGCTCATGTTTCTCCAGTGTCCACTTCACATTTTGCTCTTCCTGCTTGGTGCTTCTCTGGATTTGTGGGCTGAATTATATTCACTGTGGGGAACTGAACTATGCCAGACTGTGGACACTGGTTGTCAATAGGCCCTCCTCAAAACTGTTGTAAGGTCTGCAAAATTTATACCTGTCTGCAGCAAAGTGTGTAACGGCCAGTGAAATCCTGCTGTATGCAACCTTCTTTCCTGCATTGCAATAGTACTTTAACGCAACCAATAGAGTGATGAACTTCAATAGTCATGGCACAAGAGCCAGGAATAGACCTCCATGCAAACTTCAAACACTCAATATCCAAAGAAAAGCGATCACAGAACAGGAGTGTTATGAGAAGCTGACTCCCTTTGGAAGATTATGTTTGAGGAAGAATCTCTTTTGTTGGCTGCAGGATCCAGAAATGCAGAAGGGGCTCGATTTGAAATCATAGGCACTGATAAGTTTCCTGCAGCAAAGGTCATGGTATATAAACAGAAACGCTTCAAAATAGAATAGATACGTTTTACTATAAAGATCATCACACAAAGGCAACGCCATCCCCACAACCACTATGATGTAGAAGTAAATGCCATTAGTTTCATCTTGTACCTTTGATTATTTTAACCAACTAGTGACTTGAGTTTCTGCATTATTTTGACTAAATACAAACTGTAAATCTGATTCACCATATAATCTGGTAAACACTGATGAGTCTAGCCTTCCTAATGGGTTTAGCAAACAGTTGTCTGACTTCATTTACTGACAAATATGTACTAATGTTACCAGTTTTAACAAAGAAACATCATCATTTAAACTGTGGTTTAGTTTTCTATTATTATTTCTTCTATTGTCCTGTTCTCCAGTATTCACGTCATACATGGACATGATAAAATGCACATACATCACACCAAAAGCCATGGCTGCACTATACTGTATGTAGAAATATGAACCATTTGCTTTAAGTGTGTTTTTCCCAATGAAATAGACTGAATAAATAAAACAGCAGAAGAAACGGCACACAGTACCATCATTAGATGGCAGTATTGTGTTGGTAAAGAACAGGCATCAATGAGTCTCTCTATCATCACTTTTAATAGGTTTGTAATTTTCTCATTGTCTCTCACTGTTTAAATATTATGAATAAAGAAAAAATGTAATTCAAATGTAATTTAACAGAAAATCTGAACAATTGCTCCTGTGTGTTAATAGGAAAATAGAAGGCGTTCTGCTGTTTCCACATTTCCAGGAAAGCATTAAGGCAAATCTGGAGGCAGAGTTATAAAACTATTTAACCCAATTCTGCAGTTTGCATTTGTCTGACGCTCTTTGTAGTCGCACTCTCAGCTTTTGCCCCAATCACTTCCTTGTGTGCCCTTTCCTATTCTGATCTTATAGGCCAGTCATGCTAGAGTATATTTAGAACAGTCCAAATAGCAGGAATGCCATTGTTAGTATACATAGGTCAGTTTAAGGCTCAGCCCATAATGAGTCTGTTAACACATACTTCACTCTGCTGAGATGTTTATTAGTTAACAGAGACCCCCAAAGACATGTAAAATGTATATTTGACAGGTTATAGTGTTTATTTGTACTCTCGCTATTTGATACAGTAGGTGTTTACACTTAAATGTGTTTAACTGTTAAAAATTTTCTTTTTAATCATTTTACAGGACATGAATGTTTTCCAGTGATGTGCCTTTTAATTTAATTGAGCTGGTCCTCCTTCCTTTGTTGAATATCACTCAAATTTATAAGCATTTTTCTTCTTCTAAAACACCAAAGTGTTAGCATTCATTTTATTTACTTAGTTCTTACACATAGACATAATCATTGAAAATGAAGGTTTCTACAGGAAGAATCAGACACTGTATGATTACAATAAAACAGCAAATAAAGCCAGTGGAAAACCATCCTGAACCAATCAACTCTGCCCTCCAAGTTCATGTTATGGGAAGTTCCAGGTCACAGATTGGGACGTTCCTGCAGTGGAGAAGGCCTATAAGTCGAAAAGCGCTAAAAGCTGTACTGTTATGAACGATTGGTACTTGAATTATATTAACTAAATTCATATATATGCAGCACTTCCTTTACAGATCTACTCTAGCAGCAGGCATGCTTGGCCACAGTCCCACCACATCGTCAGAATAGCTGCCTTGTGTAGCGCTGCATTGTCCAGATGTGGGGAACATGTGTTGCACTGGACTTTTTTTTAAATTAATGACAGAGGAGACAAAGATCCTGGAAATCAGCAAGTGTAGTCCCCAAAGCCTGGCGAGCCTGGGAGTGGACCTGCAGCCATATATTTGCCCTGGTTCACACAGGCCCCCGCTGTGTCTGTGCTTGTGTGTGTTTTTAAAGCTGTCATCTACCTGCATTCATATTTTCTGTGGTGGCGTTTCTCACGCTTGTACGTAGCTAGGATACATATATTTTGTGTGTGCCTTTGCCTCCCATACAGAGTGCAGAAATAAAAATCTATTCAGTAAGGTGAAGGCATCATCAGTAGGCACCTTCTTTTCATTTTGGTAATGGTTAGATTTTCCTTGAAAATAGACCTTAATAAAATACTCCTAATACAGTATAATGCACTGTCTGTCTGAAATTTACAAATGTCTAATGAAGCCAGATAAAATTTTATGGGAAAAACAATATTCTATATGGCAAAACATTCATTATTTATGACTGAACTAGATCTAGATTGGTCAATTAAATCATTCTGGTTGGACAATTAAAGATAATTAAATCTTAATTTTTCTGTCTTCTTTTTTTCTGTCAATGTTACATTACATGCTAAACATGTGTTCACAGTGGAATTCATTTCTTACTTAAATCAATCGCATCACACAAAAACGTTCCTCAAGGCCAGAATGAATGTTGAATGAATGTTTTATGAATGTGTTTCAATGTATCATTTTTGGTATTCCAGCATTTGGCAACACTGGTTTTAAAAGAACATTTTATCATATTAAAAATAATTCGCTGCTTTGCTTTGTTTGTGCATGTGGTTACTATACAGACATAATTTAAATACTGTAATTATAGATGATTCAGTTCTAAAAAGGTGAAATTATTTTTAAATGGCATTTTGTCTTTATTTAATCAATGGAAAAAATATACTGGACAGAACATAATATTTTAGGAGATAATAAAGGAAAAGACATTATTAAATACATCCTGACAAGCATAATAGGAAGAATCTTGTCAAACAGGGAAAAAAGGCTTCGGGCGGTAAAAACACAAAGGTTAATATTTGACATCAGTCATGGGAAAGAATTTCAGGGAACATTTGGGATCTGTTACAGCTGGATTTTACTCTCATTTCCAACTAAATTAAAGGCTGTCACTTGCTGGTTTTAGTGTGATTTGATAGAATGTGAAACTGAAGCTCAAAATTTAAAGAATGTGCTTTTGTTGAAGCGATAATTGATCTGTAAATATACAGCATGTGTGGTTTTGCTGGGTTGTCTTCTTAAATATCGAATGTCTTCAACATGAACTGTGTATAAATTGTCATGTAAATTCGGTGTGTGAACTGTTTACTCCTTGTGACTTGCGTGTACTGTATGTGGATCTTTGGTTTCTACAATCCTGGTCGTGCACGTGAACATCTGTTTGCATGCGAATACACAAGTGGGTTTGGTGTAAGTCTGTTAAGAGGTCGTAGTCTTAGAAATGGATGAAAAACATCTTGACATGAAAATACATCAACTGTCAGTCACACGTGGCAACGCAACAATTTATCTCTCATTAATATGTAAATACACACTACAATACTCATTTTAGACATTAGATTCCTGTACATGTTACCAAGTACAGAATGCTTGCATGGTGAAAGCTGCACCATGGATTAATTTATTGAATCCAACCTTTCAGAGTGTACTGATCCCAAGTGTATAGTAAATGATGAAGTACATATTTACAACCTTGTGGAGGGTCAGGGGTAGGAAGTGCTCTGAAGCGAAGGTGTGCAAGGAAAGAAGGTGGACGTTGGCAAAAACCATGTGATTTCAACACCGCACACAAGTGTACTGTATGTATATCATCTCCCAGAATGCATTGCAGCCTGTCCAGAACTATGACCATCTCACAATCATCTTAAAATAATCTCCCTTTACCCAAGTAAGCTTCTGAAAGCATGACATGTAACACAAGAAAAGCTGTGTTAAAATGGACTGAACGACAAATGAGTTACAGGAACACATCGCTAATAAAAGACTTTGTGTCCACTGTGTGTCGACTTCTGGATGAGAGCGGTTCTCTGACATACAACACCTAGCTGTGTGTACTCGGCTTCTGGGTTTCAGGAGCCTGCTGATGAATTATGTCGTCACAACTGCAGAAAGACCATATGTTGCTGCGACACAGTTGTGCGTGGGCTCGGCTATTTCCTTTTCAGACATGCAGACATGACGCGTGGTTGTGTGAATAAATTCATCCACCCTACAGTAATACAACAGATGCACACAAAAAGACTGATGCTTACGGTGGCTACAGACATGCTGAAGCACAGGTCATGTACTGTACTGTATGTAGGCAAACACACACTCTTCTTTTTAACCGTGTCCTCATAGAAACCCTCTGTCTCATCTACTGCTCTGCTACAAGGCTGCCTTCACTTCCTTCTGTGTAACGTTTCTCACCATGGCAGTGAAACATCTATACACAATGAGAGGCTGGAATTATTTGAGTTTAATTAGTCCAGAATGTGGATTTCCTGCAAAAACACCAGCAGAAATGGGCACTTATGTACAAAACCATAATAAAATGATGGGGAAGGAAGCTTGTGCTCGCTATGTGAACACATGTTTGAATTAGCATTTTGGATTGATTGACCTGGTTGCGAGTTCCATTTAAAGAGGAGTTTGAATGTTTCCCAACTCATCCGACACACACTCTATACAGCCTCCTTCGCACTATATTTAGTGCAGTGTGTAACTGAAGGAGGAGTAGAGAGGGGAAAGAGTGAACAATTTTATTTATGATAGTAAATGGTTTCAATTAGATTTCAGGTTTGTCACAAGGATTTTCAGTATATACGTTATTGCAGCTGGACCCAGTGGGGAAAACGCAGCTTATGTGTGCATTTATAAACAATGTGTACGTCTACAGCCATGTGCCCCCACTGGCACCCCTGATCCTGCAGGCACTTTTAATGAGATATATGATATGCACGGTACACGTCCAAGTTGAAAGATCAGTCACTGGTGGCAACAGTGCTGATCCATCAAGGATAGCACCTTTTACCCTGAAAATTTTGCCAACTCAGAAGGGCAATTAACACCTCGGCAGCCCAGGTCAGAAATGAGCTGAAGATTTCTCCCCTGTGGATGCTGTGGTCGGCCGCAGAGCCGCAACGCTCTTTGCTGATGCGCTGGTCCGTGTGTGTGTGTGTGTGTGTGTGTGTGTGTGTGTGTGTGTGTGTGTGTGTGTGTGTGTGTGTGAAAAGTGAAGGAAGCATTATGTGACTGTGTATGTGAAGAGAAAGACAGAGTGTCTGCTCCTGTGGTCCTCTATGCGTCTGTATGCAGCACTGACAGGCAGCGAGAGGTGAGCAGGTAAGGTGTTCCGCAGGGTAATTATGCACAACCTCCGGAGAGTCAACACTGGGGGATTGTGGGTATTTTTGTTTGTTTTAGTCATTTCCTTTTTTCCCTTCTTTTTTCCCTCAGTGGCTCACATGAATGAAATATCAAATATACCTCAGTGGCTTGTGCTAGGTTTAAAAGAGCATTCATCTGCATATTAGCAATGATGCTAGAGGGAAATGTGATCACGTCTCTGGACTCCAGACACACGTTTCTCAAATTAATATGCACTTGATAGGCTCAGAGAAGAGGTTTCATGAATATTCATCAGGTTTAATGTGGATGTCTGCAACCGATATCACTGTCGATTAGAATAAAACATTCTTAATGTTCTTAATTGGCCAGAGTCCCATGACTGCATTAGGTTTTCATCTTATAAACATTCAACACGTCCAATCCAAATCTTAGAGCCTAACCTCAGAATACTAAATCACATGACCTTTGATCAAGGCAATTAACCCGCTCTATCAATTATCAAATGAAGCATAACATGGCAGATTCATGTTCATTCACAGAGTAAAGACTTTATCTTGACAGATCTAACTCAATTTCCTTCTCAAGGGCTAATACACTATTAACAATTAATTAAATACAAGTTTTCCTACTTTTATCAACACTACGTTATTGATATTATTTATTTCCATTAGAATAAAAATGATTAAATTCAGGTTGTTACAAATAACAATAAAGTTAACTTACAAATGGATGTTTCCTTTACCATTCAGGACTACAGTATATGTGTTGCATTAGATAAAGAAAAGATAAACCTAGTCACCCCAACTTAAATTAGCCAACTAAGTGAAATCTGACCACTTAGCCCCAGCTACCAGTAGTGTATAGCGCTCTTGTTCGTCCAGGCCCTCATAAATAAAAACGGGAGTATGTGGAGGAGGAGGGGAGCTTCACATGGCGGCGGCTGAACACGTCATTGCTCCTTCGCACACCACAGCAAGTGGAGTTGCATTAGAAGACCGGGAAATCCGAGCCTGGGTTAGACAAACACATGCTACTTCCAAAATAACAATGCACTCCTGTGACAGAGTGCGACTAAAGCTCTCTGGACAGACGTGAGGCATGCACTGACACTGAAGTGCGCGGTGGGGGGATAGCATTACCAACAGCTTGCAGTATGAACCTCCCAAAAAATAAAACACAGGAGCAGCAGGAGGCGGGTGAGTGAATACACACTAAAGATAATCACAAGTGACACCTACAGCATACTCGGTGAGATATGTCATAAATGGAAAAGGTTGGGAGGGACTGTCTCCTTGTAACTGATACGTGAAGGGTCTGTTGTTCTTGGGTGCATCTTCTGTATGTGGTTTCAGTGCAGGCCATCAGGGGCCCTGCATTTGAAGGACAATCCAGGGATTAAATTTAGCAACTAGAAATAAAACAGCCCAGTAGCTACTGTAGAGGGGCTGCAAATACTTAGTCATACTTAGGTTGAAATTTGATCTGTCCTGATCTAGGTTGGACATTTTATGCTTGTACTGTACAGTAAGTAGTATTTCAACAATTAATTAATTAATTATGCACGCACACCGTTTGAATATCACTTCACTGTACTGTTCATTTATAACCATTACATGTATTTATGACCAACTGTTGCAAGTTCCTTAACAAATGCAAATTCAAGTGGCCCAAGACTTTTCTGTCTTGCTAAAAGGAGAAGCCAAATCCCTGGTTCAAGGCAGCAACAGCAGCCAGTTTGGGTGCAGCATGTCAGACCTGTGTAACGTGTCCATGTTTTGGTAGAGGAAGTTTTCTGTCGGCTCAGAGCAGGTATCTGTCAGCAGGCTGTATCCTTTTGGGTTGCAGGAGAGGGAAGCAGCCTTGACCAGGCCTTTTCTGCCCCTACACCCAGCTGCCCTGGAAGGGTGGGCAGTAAATCCATACCGGCAGCAACACACACACACACACACACACACACACACACACACACACACACACACACACACACACACACACACACACACACACACACAGAAATGTGTCCGCACCTGCAGTCGCGTTAAGTGGTTCTGTGTATGTGTAAAGCGCTGACTGAAATATATCAACAATTTTATCACAGTGGCAGAGAAGGATCCCAAGCTGCTTCAGCTGCGTCTGCTCCTACTATTAATTACAACCACTACAACAGTTTTAGTACAGGTAAATTACACTAGCACTAAATGAACAGGACTCCACTGTATGACAGATATTAGTCATAACTCATGCCTAGCAGAAAACTCCAACATAAAGTCCATCTTTACTGAAAAAGCCGTATAGCTTTTTGGGAGTGTTACAATTTTTATTTATGCTTTTTATATAGAAGTGATGCTTTTAATCTAGTTCTACTGAAAAATATTTAATTAAGGCACTTAATTTGGCAAATGAGCTACATTGCCATGCAGCACTGCACCGTTGCAATAAAATGTTATTCAGGATCCTCTGATATACATGCTGACAAGCAAATTTGTGTGTATGTACTTTCACCCTTGTCGGGTGCAGTTTAAGACCTTCAATGAGTTGACACTTTTAGGAGTTAGTTAAGATTTAGCCTAGGTTGGTAGAGGAGACATGGGATATGATTATCTGACTCTTTTAGTGTGTGTGTGTGTGTGTGTGTGTGTGTGTGTGTGTGTGTGTGTGTGTGTGTGTGTGTGTGTGTGTGTGTGTGTGTAGTAGCAGGGCCAGTGGAGAGTTGCCTGGCAGCTAAACTCCTTTTGCTTCCTCCCCCCACTCCCGTTCTTCTTCCAGCTGCTCAGATTTACAGGTGCCACTGACCTTTTCATCATAGGAAGTCTACACAACCGCCTGGGCCTCCCTCTGCCGGCTCACATCCATCTATCCATTTCTCTTCCTCCTCCCCGTGCCTCCAACACCCAACCCACACACTTTCTCAGAGCAAAAAAAAAAAAAAAAAAAAAAAAAAACAGCTCTATGCTGGAAAGCCAGGAATCTTTCTCAATGACTCCAACACCCAAAGCAGAGTCCTGGCTGCCATTTGCGGGTGGCTGCCTGCATCTGTCCTGTGTTGCTACACTAAGAATAGACGTTACCACAAGGTGATGTTGAGGCATCTAGCGAATGCAACTGCAGTCTACTGGCCAGCTGCTGTATTTTATTTCTAGTCGACGAATCCACGTAATTACTTAAACGTGTAACCTTAAACTCTGACATTGCAAATGCCAACCAACAGAGTGTGACTAATGGGCAATCATTAGTCAAACATCTCTTCTGGCAACCTGCAATATCTGGATTATACATCATGCAGTACATCCATGCCAGATTATTCCAACATGTTGTGTACTACTAGTACTGGACCACAACACTGGCCTTTATCACAACGAAAGCATTATAGAAATAATGTTAAATCACTGAAAACAAATGTAGCCAGTTAGTGTTTCTGGTCTATATTTTCTATAAACAGACATATATTAGTTTTACATCAATTGGTAATATACAATTTATGTCATATAAATTGTATTGTTCATATAATCATAGTAATTAGATCAATACTACATAATACAGGCGTTACCATACAGAATGTATGGAAAGTGCCAATATTTCCTGCAGCTGCTGTGAGAGCTTTCTTACATTATTTTAAATTAAACAAATAAAGATGGATAAAGTGATCAGTTTCCAAATGAGCTTGCAGTTTGGTTGAATAGAAACATAATTATCGGCAGACTGTTTTAGAGTTGTTTTTAAAGTTGGTTATATGCAGGATATTATTTTGATGAATGCCGCTCTGCACCTAACACATCAGTAAACCCTCTGTTTTACAGTATATCTGTTTTATGTGCTTATTGACTGCCCCGATCGCTCCAGCGCCACGCGACCACGGAGCAAAGCTGGCTCACACTGTGCCATTCAAAGTGGCCGTTAACATCTCCCCACCAGATAGATTAGTGCAAATAGCCTCTTATAAGCCTGAAAGCCAATTACACCTCCATTCTTGTAATAATGAACTCATGAACCCAGCTTTATTGGAAAAGGCTTAGAGATTGGAATCAATATGAATGGACTGGCGAGGCAAAGAAGGCGGTGAGCTAGATTCACAGCACAGTTGGAAAAGCTTCCCTAAACTTGGATTTATTTGGATGTCAATGTCCTCCCTACAAGATCAATCTAGCCACACCGCTTGGTCCCTATTACTTATTTGCAGGGAGTAATAGAAGTACTTGATGTGGACAAATTCAGCTCCTTAAGATGAATATTTACACTTCTATATAACACAATGTCATGGTAATAATGGTAGATACCTAATCTATGTTACACATCTTCAAATTATGCATCAAATACCCATTAGTCTCAGGAGGAATATTCACAGGTCTTGAGGACCGACACCCATACCCAACACGCACACACACACAAGCATGCACAACTAAGCTAAATGGAACATTTCCAGCTTTAGTTCAAATAGGATCAAAGTCTATTGACCCTTGTACTCCATTAAGGAGAATTCATTTGCCTGCATATCAAAACACTATTAAAAGACTGAAGTCAGACTCAAGCTGGGGCTAAAATGTTATTGATTTTTTAGGTCACATACACACTCAAGCACAATGCACAATACAATTCAGAGACATTGCTATATTACCTCCCTATCCTTCAGGGGAGATGAACATTACACACACATATTAGACAAGCTGGATATAAAAGTCAGACTGGACTCTATTTAGCTTTTCCTAAAATATTTTAAACATAGTAAACATACCACGTACTAATGCATTAGTTGGAGACTTCATTGCCATCCACGCTATACAACCTAAAAAGTCACTCTCTATTTTATTATCTAATACAACTGACACTGTACTGTTAAAACTGCAGATGAACCAGAAAGAGAGACATCAGTACCCAAAACCCTTTATTGAGTATCTGCTGACCAACCAGCTACAGTAGGATGCCATGTTTAGCATTTGACCTCCAAAGAGATGAACCACTTAGTATACTCAGAGGAGGAGGAGGAGGAGATGTTTGTAGTTGCTTTATTAGGATTATACATGAAGACATCCACACACAGGTGCTTTGACTTTAACACACAGCTGCCCTCTCACTTCCCTAATGGTTGGATTCCATTTTAATGAGAAGGAGAGCTGAATGCCAAGCTATAACAAAGGAAGTCAGGTCTCTTCCTGAAACATGACCATCTCTGCCACTAGGTGAATAATAAATCTTAAGCCAGTTTGAGGATCAAGATAAGCCAGTCCAGGTTTTGAACCAGAAAGAAAAGCACATCCACTGTAATAAACGTCATATTTTACATGCTAAATATCTTTCCAGATGTGTGCAGGTGTGTTTGTTTCACAGAGGCTGAGAGAATAAAATGGAAAGTAGCGTAGGTGTCTTACGCTTCCATTGTGTTTTGTTGTCTCGGCTGTAAACTCATCCTGTGCCAACTCCTAGAAACTCAGTGACGTCATTGTGCCTACTCGCAGGCACGCAAACAGATGCATCCCACAGTCCTGTTTGTGAGTTTGATCTCCCTGTGCCATTTAAAGCACACATTGTGTTTGTACGTACAGCACCATTAAGAGATAAGGAAAGGGTTCCTTTATAAACACTAGGTCTGTTTAACAAGATGGCCCCCAGCCACCGAGAATCCTGTCTGATGTGGACGTTTTCTGTGCAGCATGTCCCTTTTCCTGGTAAACACTGCTGTACCTGACGCCTTTCCCTAACATGGGGATAGTGGCACGGGATCCTCAGGATGGGACGTAACTGCTTTCAGCACTTCCTCGCGTCACCCCCCTCCCTCTGAAGTGCGACTCTTGCGTGTTTTATTGCGAGGCCTGGGTGAGTATGAAAACAAACGGGGGCCAGACTGAGAAGCTTTGATCTTCCGTTTCCTGGTCCATTATTTACGTCTGTTTCTCACGAAGCCTTTTTTTCGGTCTCTCTCGCTTGATTACTATGCGCTTCCTTGCACATTTTCAGCCTGTCCCACAGACAATGTGTTGCACTTTAATGGTTTCTTCTTGCAGGAAGCTATAAAGAACTTTCAAATTATTGTCTTTTTTTGGCCCATGTGACAAAGAGGCACAGAATGCACAGGTTCATACACAGCTAAATTGTAAAATGAATTACAAAAAACTACCAAGATGATGTCTTGATCAGTTTCACCCATTGTGGTCATTACACTTTATTTGTCTGGCTGAACTTAACCATTAACATTAAAATAAGTTAATAAGAGAAGGTCTTCAAAAACTGATAAGGTTGTGCTGATTATGAAAAACATACAATCCATACAATATGCAAAAAGGCTTCCTGCATGATCCATTTATTTTGACAAGACACTGTTTGATGACCGTAACAACTGAAAAGATGATGAAGAGCACGGTGTCTGGTGCAATTAACCGGAGGGCACCGCGGGTCTGACCGGTGGGCTGACCAGAAGGTCCCTCGCCCTGACCCACGCACTTCACCAGCTCAGCAGATAGAGCAAAAAGGCCATCCTCAGTGGAAAGCACTGCCAAGATGTTAGGTATCATTAAGGGAACCTGCAAGTGAGGGTCACAGCGGGGCCCGGTACATGTCCAGGGCTGAATTTGATGTACGATCCAGGAGGTTTGTTTGGGTGATGCAATATAGAAACAGACACAAAGCCCCCACCTCCCGCTACGCTGTGCTAGAACGTGTGTGTACTGTATTTGCACAACTTAGATTATATGCAACACGTCGCCTCAGTAAACTTCCCAACTGTGTCTTCATCATAATGCTTAATTTCTTTAACACCACAAAGTTACAAAAAACACATGGCAATGTCCATAAAAACTGGCGAGGAAGAAAAAGAAAAATATATTTGTAATGTTTGTTTATGTAAGTAATCTTCTCTACTACTTTTGTTAATGTGTTTTTGACTCATTACTGCCAAGGAGTGTCAGTTTGCATGAACATCTAAAATCAACAGACACTACATTTAACTCAGCAGCACAGCAAAGCCTACGAAGATGAAAACATAAAATCAATGGTTATGTTTTTAGCATGTTTCATAAAAAGCGTAGAATTATTTGAAACAGTGTGCTAAAAAAAAGGAGGAGGACATTTCTAAACAAACCTTCACTGTATTTTTCTTCTTTAATGAGCTTTTTTGTTGTTGTCACCAATCAGTTATTTATCTGTCATTACGTCTATCCCTCCATCCGCTATTCTGGTTCCAGTATCAGATGTACTAATAGCATCAATGAAGACTGGACATCATGACACCCACTCGCCATCAACACATCACAAGAGAAATAATTGGAGGTTGTTTGGCGGGTATTTAAGCAGACATGCTTAGGAGAGGAGAAAGGCTCTTATTCAGGGAGGGGGGACACATAAAAGTGCTCAGGGGCCAAAACTGACTCGGAGCTGGGCAGTAGAGAGCAAGACGGGGAAGTGAGTCTGGCCATCGCATGTTTGAGAGCAGCAGTTGGGACCCTGATGACAGAGTGGTCTTTGGGAATTTAAGAGCAAGGGCTCAGAAGTGGGCGTTTCCCCCCGCAGAGGACCGGGCCAGGAAGGAAGGCTTTGGCTTTCAAAGCGTCCACAGCTTTATTTATATTACATATTTTCATCGCCAGGGCTCTTTCAAAGGGCGGAGAGGCCTGTTTTCCGATTTCCAATATGCGCTGGCCTCTGTCTTTTATTTCCCCACTCTGTCTCCAACAATGTATTTGCTTCCGGAGCGCCGTTCGCCCCGGCTCTGCCTGTGAGGACCGTGTTTACTACTGAAAGATACAGTCAGAGTGTTATTGTTGAATGTGGAGAGAGTGATGGGAGGTTGCGTGAGTGTTTTGCCTCACCTGTTTTCCAGAGGGGTCCACAATCAGAGAGGAATAGCTTGAAGAACAATGGCACTGAGGCCTTGGGAGAGCTGTATGATGAAAGGTATGGTCTCCACACCACAGACACGTCAAGTCCTTTTGTTAAAGGAGCCTTTGTTTTCATCTTATTAAAACGGTTTATTCCCTAGCTTAAATTACTAACAATGAAAGATAGTTAGGGCTGTACTGTTATTTTGTATTATTCTTATGGTGTCAACAGATATACTATAGAAATACTGGCAGAGTTCACAAGGCAGTATCACTTTAAGAGTAGCCAATTCAGTACATCGTGAGTCATAGCAAAAGCTTTGCTCAACAAAGCTCAACACTAAATAACCTTTTAGAAAATATAAGGTCAATGCTGCATTTATTACTACTTGCAACTACATTATACTGTAAATACCGAGAAGTTTCCGTCACCTCGGCTAACCCTGGACGAGCCAACAGTGACATCATTAAGCATCGTTAGGCCAGGACAGCTACTGATAAATTAGTCATCCATCGAAGGCTCCCATATCATCAGGAGTCCCCAATCATTACTGAAGGCAAACAATGGTGTCAACCTGCTGCCTTCATCCCTGTCTCCTCCAGGGAATGGACCACCCCCACAGCCAATCAGCATCTATGCCTCAAGAGGATAAAAAAAATAGGTTTTCACCTTTTGTAGCAAGGAGTGAAGCTCTTGAGTTCCTGTCCAAGACTCAGGGAACAAGCTTGAACTTCCCATATTTTTTCACTTTGTGCTGTCTGAATTTGAATAACTGTCCTGATTTTACTGTATTATCGACTGTAGAACACTTAGTAGTCAAAATACTTTGATTTATATTACCTAAGATACATTTAATCAATGACTTTGTTTCAGGATTACAATATGACAATTTAATATTCTTCAAAGTTTCTACAACTATTTTTCAACTATTTTTCTACAACTACTATAACACATGCCAACTTAAACAAGATGTCAAGGCCAGGAACTTGTGACAACTGGTGTGGTTGGTGCGCACCATCCCAACAGCCAGCAATGGAACTGTATCATATCAATATCTATATTGTTATATCTGATTGTATTCTGATTACACTAAAAGAAGCCAACATAGTAGTAAAAATGTTACTTTATTATTATTTTATTCTGAGAGTATAGAGCTGAGAGCATTAACTTCACAGTTGTTTCTTATCAAGTGGCTGCACTAGGACACCTTCCTGTTATATCACTTGAATTGACTCTATGTAGTTGTGGTTCGTTTACCAACCTATTAGATTTGTAATTATAACAATGTGGTCTGACTTGATACACATTTTAACTGTGAAACAGGCTTTGCTATTCAAGTTTCCACTTTTCAAACCTTATTTTTGTTTCTTAAGATGTAGCAATGAACTCATCAAAAAGTCTTACACACATACCGTAGGTACTTCAGGTAAAGACTGTCTGCATGTGCTTCCACACAGCCCTCCCGAGATGTCCCCCTGCCGGCACAGTGCTTAATTAATTAAGGAGGGGGTGTCAGTCGCCTCCAGGACCCTGGGGTAATCATACAGGGCAAATTACAGCATGTTGAGCTGTGGGACGGGAGTGGGGAGCCGCCAACATTGTTGTCACTGTTGATTAATTTCTCCGTATAGATCCTGATGCTGCTATGCATGCGTAACCTGTCACAGGGCACCCGTGTGTCTATTCATCACTGTCTGGCAGGTACCGTGCATGTGTGTATGACTGGACATATGTCATGTCACAGTGTCTGTTTGTAAAAGAAGTGGAGCACACTGTATTTCACTCTCTGCGCATGTACAGTAGGCATCAGTCGCGGGTCTGCATGCAAACCTATGTGGGTAGATGGTAGTGTTATTATGTGGTTTTAGTGTTGACATGGCAGTAGTGTATGTGTGCCCACTGTATATATTAGCATCATTGTTTTCAATGGGGCTCTGTCGTGTTTGTACGGGAGGTGGAGCCCCGCCATGCAAACAAGATGGTGATGACTGATAAGAACAAGTGACGCTCCTGATGACAAACAGCTGATAATGTCAAGGGACGGCACGGGTTGGAAGGACTGTGAGGAAGTGTATTGATTAGCCTTATTACCCAAAGCATCCGTCTTGGGAACGAGTGAGGGGAAGGAGGAGGGGTGGGAAATTAGCCAGACTCCACCTTCGTTGACGGACTGATTGCTCTGGGGGCCCTGAGGAGAACAAATGGCCCCTGCTTGTCCACACACATACACATACACACAAAATCACACAAAACAACTATCCAACATTTCTTTCCAGGCTCATTTTCACAACGTTTCACTCAGACAGTAGATTGTAGAAATAGGCAGTCTTTTAAAAATCTGTTCATAAGACTACTGAAACAATGTAAAACTGATCCCACACCTAGAAGTCTGAGAAGGTAAAATGATCCATAGAAATTAGCCGGTGCCAACTGTATTTTAATTAAACTAGCAAAATTACCTTTTACTCGTCACTGTAATAACATTAATAAAACCTGCTAAAGTGTAGTGTAGTTTCAATACATAATAATCTATTGCTGTCCAGAAATGGGGCCACAGCAGAGATATAACTCAGCTTTCTTCATTAAAAGGTTAATTTTTTAGAGGTATATATATATATATGGTCATTCATTTATTTTTGATTAAGCCAATAAGTTAAGCCAATAATATTATTCTTATTCTGATTTCTAAATTCCTCATGAAGGGCATTTCTAGTGCCCTAGTCGTATAAAAGGTTAAGCATTTCAGGCCCTTTCTCATTCAGCTACACAAGACAACATCACTGCATCATGTTTGATTAGTGACTACAATCCTCATAATTTTTTAATCGACAGTAATCTGTTGTGTGTAAATTATGTAGTACATTTGTTTTATTCAATTTCCCTACATGCGGCTACACACTGCCCTACCATTTCTCTGTTAATCACATTTATCTGTAATGATCTACTTTCCTGAGCTTATTGATGAAACTGCTGCAATTACTTAGCTCAATATTTCCCACATTAGTCGACCTTAGAAGTGTTTCACACGTCCATTTATCTGCGTGGGTTTTTAAACAGCATAAAATTGGCTTCAGAGTGCATTCATATTTTATTCTATTGAGATATTGCCTAGCTGATGGGCTGCCGGTAATTCATAACCCTAAGTAGGCGTAAGAGCCCAGTGAACATAGACTTTTCTGATAGGAAAGCTGTTTCCAGTATAAGGGGTTTCTCTTCCACTGCTGAGCTAAAACACTAATCCATTCAATTACCAGCTTCCCTGTCAAGTGGCTATGAAATATGGTGGCTGTTTTTCTACAGACACAAGAAAGGTGATGAAAACCTTTTTTCATCGTTTAAAGTCATTTTTCACAGATTCTGCATTATCACGTCCTGTTTGTGACCGGACAGTGAAAATTACTTCTGTGAAGTGCTGAGTTCTGTGATGCTCAGGTCTGTTTAGGTCGCCATAGGTGTGACCGTTCTAGTGCTATAAAATGAGGTCATTTTTTTTCTGCTGTTTCACCAAATTTCCCCAGAGGTCAGGACAAGAGGATCTGAAGCCACCCAGCTTCTTTTTTTATAGTTGCTTTCCACAAAGCACCATTCCACCTCATTTTTTTCAAACTAGTATAAAGTTCCACCTTTATGCTTATTTTGTGTAATTTCTTCCCATGTCTTTTTTGGTTCTGAGGTAATAAATATTGTACTTATGATCAACAGGACTAGACAACAGTTATTGGACCCAAACATCCTCCTTGGAGCAAACCAATATTTGTACTCTTTCTCTACTTAACCGAGACTAAAAATCATTGTGTTTTCCTCTCTTTTCAGATTGCATTATTCTTGGTTAAGAAAAGCCCCAGCTTCATTAAGGTACTCTACTCGTAGAGAGGGAGGGCTGCTGTGTTAGTGGGATCAATCAATAGCCATCTTCCCCTCGCTTTACTGTAAATGTGCTAAAGTATTTATGAATTAATTGACTTCCCTCATCCAAATAAGAGAAACCACCCAACATCTACTGAGCTGTGGAGTGGAGGTCACAGACACACTTCTAATAAATAGAGAGAACCTGCAACAATAAACTGAGCACATATCAACATTTAACCTGTAGTAACCACCAACGTCTCTGTCAATACAAAAGGCATCTTTTTGTTTAATGTGGCGTAGTTTATTCCACTGCTCAGTATTTGTCAGTGTATGTACACATCAAACAATTTTCCTTGAGGTATTTGCCAATGTAGAAAAGATAAAGTTTCTTTAGATTCTTTATTCCTTGAGCTTGATATGTTTTTTGATGGCAAAGCTGGTCACATGGTGGATAGATGGGTATGTGCGTGTCATACAGATCCATTGAATTTTGGTGAAGGTCAGTCTAATTGTGGCTACGACTGTAAAAACCACGGTGACAGATTGGATGAGGGAGAAAGGAGGTATCTGGAATGTCTGCATTGCTCTAAAGAGTGTATCACTCTAGTAGGTTATGGAATCAAGGCTTTGATGTACATGGCAACTTCAGTACTGAACCGAAAAGGTTGGCTGCCATATAGAGTGTCCACAGAGAAAAGGTTTCAACCAGTGTTTCAATTGTTGAAAGTCATACATAACTTTGAGTAGTCTTGCAAAATCTGAGCGTCCCAGCTTGAGTTCAACCAAACCTTAAAACTGCTAAACAACTATGGGGACAGCAGCCGATGCGTTATTAATGTGTGATAAGGCAGACAGCATAATTTACAATGCAACCTAAGTCCTCTGCTTCACTTGCTGAAGTGCTGCTGTAGCTTTCAACTGTACCCCTCCCTTTAGAAAGACTGGCCTATACACAATCAGACTTATTCAGAGGTATGTATTTTACAACCTGCAAAACAAAGTTATAAGATTGAAAACAATTACAGCAGCACCATTAGACCTAGAATAGCATGTCCAAAGAACATTCTCACGTACAGTACGTATATCGGAATTCTTGTACCTCTCTGAACTCTTGTGGAACAAAGTTCTGCTGTGGTTGGACCTTTCTAATGCATCCCAGATCATGGACCACCACTGTTTTACGTGAATTACTTTTTGGGGCAGTCTGTATTTGAGGCAGTCTAAATCATGTGATGTCACAAAATTCATTTTGCCTAACCCCACTTGGCGTAGGAGGCTCCCCAGCTCTTGGGTGGTATTTAAGAGAGAGACTTTTTTCTTTTTTTAATTTAAACGGGAAACATGTTGAACAAGCTCCTTCCCCTGCCATGGTCTAGCAACCGCGGGAGGAGAACAGTGTAACCAACCACCCTGAGAAAACATTGTGGTTTGACCACCACTTATGATGGTGGACTGGATATGAAGATATGCTGAGGATTCTCAGAGGACACAAAGAAAAGAGGCCTGGAAGTAAAGGCTCAATGACTAGAGATACAAGATCCACCTAAAAAACGTTCTCAGTGCTGTTGGCAAAATGCTTTCCTGTGGATGCCAAATTTTGTTTCTGTTTGGGTACTGACCACAAGGTTTGAAACCTCCCAGCTGTGAGATTACCTTTTTTCTTTAAGGTGAGACCACACGTGAAGCCCCTTTCACCCCTGACAAAGAAAACCAAGAGTATTTTTAGGTAGGTAGGAGGTAGGAGTCCTCTACTTTGACTTTTCTTGTAGAGATTTATGATCCCCTCTCTCAAGGCAAATAAAACGCAGCACGTGGAGGACTAAGAATACCAGCCACCTACATAGAAAACGCTACTGGGAGATCCTGTATGTGTATTAGTATCTCTCCTGTTAGTGGAGCGCTACAAAAACATTTCCCCAAAGCAGTAGAATTTAACTTAAAAATACCGTATCAACATTTAGAAATGAATCTACAGTAGAAGTGTTCAGTGAGAGGAAATAAGGGAAACTAGTGTGTGTGTGTGTGTGTGTGTGTGTGTGTGTGTGTGTGTGTGTGTGTGTGTGTGTGTGTGTGTGTGTGTGTGTGTGTGTGTGTGCGCTTGATTAGGGTCTAATAGATTAGCTAAGAACAAATGTAAAATATAACTGCATCTTAAATTGTTATAAGGTTAATCTCATATAGGCTGCATTAACTAATATCATATCAGGTATAGTTTACAAGGAGAGAAGCTGAAATAGTGCTCCAAGTACTGTAAGGGTCAGAGCAATGTGTGTGTAGGTGTATATCGAGGGGTATTTGATCTGAGCTATTTCCTACAATAAATTATTTCCTCCATCATTTCAGTGTTGGCCTACAGCCCATTCATACAGTATGTATGTGTGGCCGCACGTGTGAGTGCAGTCAGTGTTCGCACTCTGAGGAGGTAAACTACGGTGCAGCTTTACAAATTATTTTTGTTGTATATGGAGCACATGCAACTGTGTGTGTTTTTGCACGAGTTGACAACCGTATCTGCATCCTCTTTGGGTTCGGTCCCATTTCCGTCTGGGCGCTTCCAAAATAACTCCCCCCCCCCCCCACACACACACACACACACACTTGTTGCTTCCTCTCAACACAGGAGCACATCGATCAAGGCTGGACCTGGACTTTCTATGTCTTCCTGAGGTAGTCCTGAGGAACTGCGACAGATACAGTACATGCCTTACAAGTAGCCAGTTGTTTGGTGGACGAACACAATTTGTTTTCAAGGTTTTCAAGTACACATATAGAATCACACCTAAAACTCCTCATAAAGCAATGCATGTAATCAACAGGCATGCAGCACCACATTCTTTTTACTTTTTGATTTCCTATTTGCTGACTGGTCCCATTGTTTGAGCAGCACACAAAGACTGTCCACCTGCTCTGGCTTCTAAACTCCGTATCACAGGTAACAACCATGCGTCAACACAGAGCATGTTTTCCTCGATGGCCACAACTGAAATCCAGGAAGTGTGTAGCAGCCAGTGGAAACACTGAATTGTGAGTTGTTCGTCTAATGACTGTAAACAAATGAGTCTCAGGTCACGACAGCTGGCAGCTTTTATACCACTCCAGGAGTATTCTTAGCCTATTAAGGTTGCATATTACCAAAATAGTAATGGAAATTGAGATGGACCATATATTATTTAATAAAATAATATCCAACAAATATTGGATCTGGTTTAACTCAGTTTTATTGTCTGTTCCATAAAGATGAACTTCTCTTTGTATTCCTTAGAACTCTTCTTCATCATTGCCAATTATGAAACACTGATACATTGCTTTATCAATAGAACACTGTGAATCCATTATGAGGGTGTTGGACACAATGTCCTAAACTAACTAAAGGTGCGACCACTTTGAAGTCCCCGCTTTATAGCTTAATTATAGTGACTGTATACTGGCATTCCTATAATTAGTGTATATGGATAATTCATTGATCTAAAGTAATATAATTTGAAAAATAATTTGAAGCGTGCTGCTGCAAGATATTGCTTTCTTAATGGGCACCTTCTACTTTGCACAGCAGATACATTATTTTATTATTATGAGCAATACTGTGCAAAACACCCCATACGTTTCCTATACTTTGTTTGCATTTTGACTACAGGGATATACAGTAATCATAATTTTCTCAAAGAATGCTTCCTTAACAATGTGTACTCTATGCTCCATCTGTGTATATTTCTACATGCACTGTGCAGTGTGTGGATGTGACTGCGAGTTTGTGTCCATGTTTGATCTAGTTTCCATATGCATCCTGTTTCACTCTTTGCAATGCTGGCTGCTTGATGAAGTTTGAAACATGGAAATCCAGGCATAATCTGCAGCGTGAGCCCTCTGTGATCAACAAATGGGAATCCTGGAGGTCTTCAGCTACAGTTTGCACAGAGGTGGAATTACAGGACACACACTCACAGAGGCATGTGAGCACATGCTTATTTTATCTATTCACACAGATTTTAAAGTGACATGATCCCCCATATGTTCTTACTACACTCACAGGATAAAACAAACAAATTTACATAGTGTGTATATACCAGCGCACACGAAGGCATGCCATTTTCAAACATAAACAAACACACTGTCATCCATAAACACCTGCTTCCACATGTAACCAGATGGCCTGCACGCTGCAGAGCCAAGCATGAGTTTTCATTTCCAGTCTGCAGGTTTGGTCCTTTGTAAGCACTGCCTTTTAATTAGCAGGTGTGCATTTATAGGGCAAGTTGTTAATAAACCATTGCAATAATTTCTAGTTAACACTGACATCATGCACATGCAAACGAACTAGAAGAATGCTGAAGAATAGCCTGGACACTCTAACTTGTCAGCTGAAAATAAATCTTTTAAATCACGTTAGAAGCTGTGTGTTTCACATCATTTAAAAACACAATAAATAACTGACAAAGATTTAGTGTTCACTGCCTCTAAATCCAGATTCATTCTGTAATGGGAATGTCTTTTTTTTAAACCAAGAGTTTCTGTTACCTTACTTTTAATTTATTATTATATAAGTTATTTGTTTTATAAGAGGAGACACTTGCAAATTAAATAAAATAATAAATGATAACCCTGACATTAAAACGTTTTAGGTTGATTTATGTTAATTGGGATTAAGCCAAAAATAGCAAGCACCACTCCTCTCAGTGTTGATTTTATTACTATGCTCAGGATCAGTCTTCACATAAACACAGTATGTGGTATTTGACAGAAAGCTTAAAGTATGTAAATAGGCCTGCGTAATATTTTGAATGTTTACACCATCGCTGATATGTTGGGTTAGTTGCACGGCCCATGTACGTGTTAAGAAATGCAAGAATGTTCCTTTTGTCTCTCTGTTCCATTGTGGAAAAACATATTTATTGCACATGTGTGTTATTCATTTACAAAAAACTAGATTTTTATGTCCAACATTGTGGTTTTATGGTTTAAAAATGCTCAAGAAGCCTTACTCGCCAAAACTTTAATGAGAAAAATGTGAGAGGATTTAAGAGTTCCTTTTGTCTAATTTATGCGCACCACTCAGCACCT
Source organism: Betta splendens (assembly GCF_900634795.4). NCBI lineage: Eukaryota > Metazoa > Chordata > Actinopteri > Anabantiformes > Osphronemidae > Betta > Betta splendens. Next base: position 10,014,413 of record NC_040884.2, on the reverse strand, counting down.
ACAGCATCCACCTTGCATACAAATATTGTCCAAGCTCTATCATGTTGGTCTCAACCCCAGGAAGGGAGTCTTTTCCTGGGGTTGCTTAACCCAGCTACCTCCACTCTGCTCCCTCCCTCGCTTCTTACAGTCGACTGGGTTCCCAGTACTAGACCCACTAGCCTCCACAGATATTTCCTGAGGAAAACATATCACCTCAGGCTAGACCAGTCGACTGACTATGCTGAGGCAGCAGCAGCCCCAGCCCACAATCCACCACAGGCCTCAACCTCACTCTCCCTCCCATTTCTCTTTTTCCTCTCTCTTTTTTAGTTTCTCTTATTCTTTAGCATGTTCTCTCTGTCGTTCTTTTTCATGACCCCAGCTTCTGTCAGGGTGTTTTTTTTTTCTTTCTTGCTTCTCCTTGTCCTTCCTGCTCTCTCTCACTGCCTGAGAACTGAAACTCATTACAAGCAATGGTTGGAAAATAATTACAAATCAATTCAGTTAATCGTTTTTACAATATGAAAATATTATGACCGAGGAAAAGAAATCCATGAAAATAATCTCCTAGTCATAAATGTGTCCCAGATAGAGCATGTACTGCCAAATTCATCACAGGGCTTTACTCTGGGTGAGCGTTAACATTGCCTCATCCTAGAACAGGTGTCTTGTGGTGGGGAAAGGAAATGCTTTTGATGCTTGATAGTTTGTTTTTATGTTTCTTGTATTCATTCATTATAGTATTAATATCAATATGCAAAGCATCGCTTTGTTTATTTTTTGGTGAGCTTGAGAATAAATAAAGAATAAACAGAAGTGCAGTGTACGTGGTACCTACAGTAATTGTGCAACATCTGCAAAGATGTACAAAAGAACTACAGAAATGACAACAATGCTGTTAAATGCAATACATTTTCAGCCTCACTCAAACAACCTTGTCAAGGAAAATTATTAAATTCTTTCCCTGCTCGCTCTTTTCAAGTTATTCTGAATAAAATGTTTTTGCAATATAAAATGACTGCAGCCCAAAGGTCATTATTGTGTTTGTGTTCTTTTATCCTTTTACTAGAACAGGAGAAGAAGACTTAGTTCTTAGCAACTATTCCCATTTTGAGTTCAAACCCCATCTTTGCAAGTTGCTGGGAAAAGGAAGACTTGTTGAAGAAGAATGGAAACAGGACTGATCCAGGAGTCTTCATGTATGTTTTTTCGATCATACCTCATGAAACCATTTAAAAACCAAGATCTGCCTTATTATATCAATAGGTTTAGGGTCATGCTTCCATCCACTAAAGTATCAGATCTACATGATTCCATTTCCTTTTCTGCAAAAACATCTGATGTTTTTGGCTTGTTGAGTTCAGACACTGGGTTAAAGTCAGAGACTGTGGCCTGGGTTAATGGGAGAAAATTCCAACAGTCACTTCATTCTCAATGTCTGTATTAAAATTTACAGACATTTAAATTTAAAAATATATAATCATAGTTGCAGTTTATAGTATTTCTATGGGACTGTAATTTTCCAGGATACAGGGTTGAAATGATTGTGCCTTTTTCTTAAGTAACTATTGGTAAATTGTAAATCAAACACATAAAAATAAAAAAATGCAGCAAAAACTAAAACAGAGTCATGAGGTACAACATGAAGGTATTTACTACTACTTTACATAGGAACACACCATGGAAAGGTGTAATTAGGATGAATCCACAGCAATCTTTGGCAGCAAGGTGAAGCTGTCTCACTGGCATGATATGTAACCAAATAATATTTATTACTAAACAATACAACCTTTAGGTCAATAGCAAGGCTGCCTGGGTTTTAAAAAGGCAATAGGCAAGGACCATAGCAGAGCAGCGCAGACCACTGGCCTTTAAGTAACAGCATACTGACATACAGTACATTTTGCTGTGTTGCAGAAGATTTTACTAAATACCTTTATTTTGCTGTTATTGAATCAGTTTTAGTAAAATTATTCCTTCATTCTGTTTTTCCAGAGAACTCCCTGTGACTCCTCTGAGAGTACTGGCATTGCTGCTATTGTCACTACTGTACTATCCAAACAATCACTGAGGTTCTTGTAAAGAGAAGGACAAAAAGGCAGAGGCACATACAGTACATGTCATTGGACAGTCTGTTTTGGTTATGTCCTCTTAAATTTGTTTTTTAGGAATATTAATAAATGTAATTTTCTTTAAAAAGCGCACTCTAATATTTGTGCCATCAATCATTTTGTAATTTAGAATTTCACTTTGGACTCTAAACTATTTCAGCCGCTGTTTGACCCACCTCTGCTTTCTACCTTACGCTGTCACTGAGGCCAGAGGAAGTCAAGGCAAAGAGGTCCATTATACCTCTGGGTCTATCTCATCCTGCGTCAGGACAATCCCACTTAGCATGAAGGATGACTCTATCTGTCCGCTGTCTCATTTTGCTTGTCCGAATGCCCCCGCTGGACCGAGCATACCTGCCCATCGACCTCTGATTTGTTGGGATGCAATCCCAGGAATGATAATTGATTTAATTGGAGGCGATAGATGAAGCTGTTTTATGGAGCATGGATCATAAGTTGGTGACAGTTAGGGGGATAATGTGGAAAGTTTATGGGTCAAAAAGCCAAATGGTCTTGTTGTGGGTATGATAGGTCATAGCTAAAATAGTTTGGTCCCTGCTGGAAATTTCTTTGGAAATTCTCCCTCGAGGACTTTGATATTTTTGGGAATTGATGAATTTGAGTGGTCCAGTTCAAATCCTTTTCCTTAAGCCTATGTAATACACTGTGTTCACATCTTTCTTTTTTTTGTTACCAAATGCATTTGTTTGCTTTTATATCATACAAAACTCCCATACACAATTGAACAAGCGCTCTACATGCGCTTAAACCAGGATGAGTCTGGAGGAAAAGAAAAATCCGTAACAGGAAGACTCCAATGAAGTCCCGTTTGATGGATTGGTTCCCATTGCTGCTCCACAGGTTACAAATGTCTTGTTAGGTGTGTCTGTGGGAGTATTTGGTTCAATAGAGCAGACAATTGAAGAGAATAACTTTTACACAAACACATGTCTGCTGTATGTCTACACTCTTGTAAGTCTACATACATCTACTCGCTTCCTTTTACTTAATCATGCCAATTTTGGCCGGCAAGTTTACGCTGCAGCCAGACTTGGCAGCATAACTTCAGGATATAGGGAATTAGATCTTGAAACAACACACCTGTAAAGCAATGAAACACGCAGCACTAGGTTACAGAGATATTTACCTGCCACTGTACTGGATGCAACCAACATTAACTTTAAATACATGACTATTTTGTTTTCTGTTTCTTCCTTCCTCCTTGTCACCATATCTTTACTTTACTTCCTTCCTCTTTCTCTCTGCCCTGGTGTCTGTGGGGAGAGGAAACGGAAGAAAAAAGGAAAACCTAATGGCTTGGTCTGGACAGACAAACGAACGGAGTCATAGGTGCCATGTTCAGCAACAGGAAGAGGGTGAAAAAGTAGGAGTGAGTGAGTGTGATGGTGAGAGAAAGGAGGAGAAACAGGCAGACAGGGAATATGGAATGCTGAGGACATGTAGTGGAAAAGACGGAGAAGGTAAGAGAGAGATGAGGCTAAGGAGAGAAAGGAGAGAGTGACAATCTGAGGGATGGAACAGAGATAAGGAGAGGAGGAAAGAGAGAAGAGGTCTCCAAAAAACAGGAAAGGACAGAAGGAAAGTGGTGAAGTACGTGGAAGAAGGCAAAAAAGAAACCGAGAGTTAGCAGGGTGTGTGCTGCCAGGATCCGATTTCCACATTCTTCCTATCACCACACCTAAATCCTTAATTGTGTGGCCACAGACAAAGTACTGCCGAGACCACAGCACTCCTGCTAGCCAGCACTTAGCTGCCGAAAACCTCGCTGTTTAAATTGGTCAGCAGCTCAGTCTGCATGCGACTGGGGTTTTGGAGTGAAGGAGCAAGAGAAAGGCACGAAAAAATAATACCGGCGAAAGAAAGGAGAAACAAATGGGAGAAAATCCTTTTCAGAATTCGAGCCTGGCGGGGGCAACTGAGAAAATAAATACGGACATTTCTGCAAATCAAATCTCCACCACACCATCAGTGTGTGAAATGGTCTAGGGAGGGAGAGAGGCGCCTAACCTTTTTTTAATCACATCACAAAGAAGTGAAGGAAATGTTTTAGTATTCAAATGCTGTCTGCCTGCCCCAGTTACATTAGGTATGTTGGTCAGGAGATGAGTTAAATTTGGCAATAAATCTGTAAACCTGAGATTTTGTTTAAAAAGATTTAAACAGCATGAGGGATTTGATGAATTAGTCAAGATTTGTCCTAATATTTCTATAGTGTTCAGTTGCTACATCAATAAAATGTCCACTTCTTGGTCTATAAAAGATTTTAGCTACAAAAAAAGCTATGAAAAAGATGGGTACAAAATTTCCCCAATGGACCTCAGCATCTGTCATGCCCTCAGACCTTGTGATTTCGCAACCATGTACTCCAGCATCAGGGTGCGAGAGTGTTTGTGTGTCTAAGGTGAACAGAACAAGACAGTGAAATGAGTCTCTTGAAATGTTTGTAAAGAGGTGGGGTCCTGCTTGTCTCTGAATTAGAAAACATCATTTTCCTGGAGGTCGGTGGGCCTCCCAACCAACCACCCACCCCGCCTCCCCCTCATCCACTCCACCTGACATGCTGTCGCTGATCAATAAACCTCTATTTTCTCCCCCACACAAGGTTTCCCATTCAATACAGCTGCCACCGGCTTTAAAAACATAGAAGCATGATCCATTTATTATTGGCTGTTACTATGATCTATCTGCTCAGCGCACCCTCACCACCACCCAACCTCTCTATGTTGCTGTCTACTGGGGAAAGGTGGAATGGGGTGGGAGGGGGTCTCTTTATTTCCTGTTCATTCTCCTTATTGACAGGCCATCACTAAAGCCCATCATTCATCACCCACTGAACACGCACGTGGAGATATATGGCATATTATTTTGAACTGTATGCAATTTCAATGGTTGCTTTTGGCTTATGCAAACAACCTAGGTACTTGCTGGACACACAGCAGAAACATGTGGGCTATAGAAACACATACAGATGTTTGTTGATGCTCTTACTGAGCACATTCAGTGTTTTAGGTGTTTGAATGTTTGTGAAACTAATGTTAAACAAGTGCTGCAGCTAGCTTGCTGTGATTAGCTTAGCCTGCTGTGATTAGGGAGCACAGTGGGTAAGTTTGAGACCTGCCATTCAAAAAGTAGATAGTTACTTTTCTAAATTAACGTCACTTGTAGCAATGACACAGCACCTAGTGATGCACCAGTATTGGCAGATCAAGGATTAATACTGTGGAAAATAGATAATATACATAATCCATAATAGGTGAACAAATGAAAGCCACCTGAAGATGAAAATTATAACATTTGTTTTTAGATTTGGTTTAAAGGTGTAAGACTTCCTGATGTGGTCAGTGAGGTTATTCCAAAGGACATGATAGAAACAGCTTGATAGGAAAAACAGCCCACTTCATTTTAACAGACCTGTGAACTGAGACCAGAGTGGTATAAGGTTCAAGGAGGATTAGACATGTAATGTGGAGCAATTCCATAAAAACATTTATAGACTATTTAAACCTTAAACTAAAATCTAACATTGACAGGAAGCCAGTAGAGGGAGTCCAAACTAGGGGTCAGTCCTTATGAACTCAGTTAAAATTCTAGCTGCCAAATTTTGAAACATTTAGAGAAATTATTCAGTCCTGAAATGAAACATTTCAGTGATCCAATCTTGGTCAAACAGGCATGAATTAATCTCTCTGGATCAATAAATGATCAAATTGTGCCTCAGTTTTCATTTCATAGCCATTTGACCCTCGGTCTTCTTCAATCAAAATTCTTTGTGAGCATGGGTTTCATCATTAAACATCTGTGGCCATCAGGTTTTAGAAGTAAGTGCGCCCACAGATATTAGAATCGAATAGAACAGAAAACCTTTTTTGTCCCGCAACGGCAAAGAGTCTTACGTAAATGTCTTTCCACATGAAAGAAAAGTACACAGCTGATTGGCTGTAGCTGGGATGAATAAGAAACAATAGTGGCTGTCCTACAAGCAGGACTATGAATAAGAGGATCATAGAGGGGAAGACATAGGACTTCCCATTGTTTATCCACACACATACAGTACAGATGTGCATTGAAGGGTGCAGCCTAACCCCATTAAGCAAAGTAGTTATAAAAGCCCAGGAAAACTATCAATCTAGATCATCTAGCTGTCTCCTGCCCAAACAACTTTAACTCTTAGGGATCGAATTTCTTCAAGGGTTTACTTATTGTAGAAAAAACACAAAACTTTATTTAAATACAGTCCCCTACATCGTACAGTATTTGCGCCTTTTGTGTGATTACACATTTTGAGTAGATGAGTAGATAACCTGTAACGCATCCCCAAATGAAATTCAGTGTTTAAAATTATGCATGCAATAAAGGATGGACCTTTTCAATTTAACTGCTTAAACACTTATTTGTATTAAAACATATCTGTGTTGCACATGAAATATTGCTATACTCGCACACTGACGTTCACACAGATACAGTACAATGTCTTGCCAGACCCCAAACTGGCCCACCGTTTTCTCCAGGGGACAAAGTTGTCAGCTTTCTGGCTGCCACAGACCTTCCTCCATTTGACCACTCCAACTGGAGGTCCTAACTAATGTGGTCCACTCCATGCCAACTTTTAATAGCTACACGCAAGCGTACGATGTCAAATCGTGAGGCCCACGGCTGTATATAAAAGATAATCATTAAGAATTACCGTCTCACCACATTCTATAAATACCACACACGACTTCTGACTCTGTAATAGGGCCAGCCTTCAGTGACCTCATCTTATTTCCAACCCACAGAGTGTTGAAATACTGACGCTTTGGGAGAAGATGCAGCAGACGACCTATCAACGCTGTGCCAGACGAAAAGAGAGGAAGTACTGTATTCTTTTTTACAAACAAGGGAAATAGGAAAATTTTAGCAATGCTAATAATTTAATTTGAAGAGAAAAGTAGCAAGTTGAACAAAAGGAAATGCTCTGAAACAAATTTAAATGTCACCTAAGCCTTGCTTACCACAGGAGATTTTGGCTGGTCAGCGGAAAAAGACAACGCGACCATTTTGTCCGGATGATGAATGGCCTGAGCTGACAGGTCACTTCTCAGTCTCTCAGTCTCTCTCTCTCTCTCGGTTACTCATTTTCCCTCCTTCCTTCTACACTTTCCTCTTCCTCCTATCTCTTCACACGCCATTCCAACCCAAAGCCACAATTTGTTCCCTCCGATTGTGGCCCATAGACGAATTCTACCAGGTGACAGATTTATGGGTATCAACACGAGGTAAAACACCTCAAGCTCACAGTAACACCCAGTCCCACTGCTAGGAGGATGATATTGAAGCACCATTTATATCTGTTGGGGTCCCAGTATAGGGAAGCTCCCATATATCTCTGCTACAGGGAACTGTGCATTTTGTGAAAATTGCTCTCACTTTTCTATCCAGCTGGAAAGATAGAATTTTCTCATTCCTTAAAACATACAGTATCTGGATTTCTTTCTTCATGTTTCTCCAGGTTTGGACAAATGTGTATATGAACCATATGTGTGAGATTTCCCCCTTGGCCCAAAAGGGAGAAAGCTGGGAGTCTTTTTTGCCCCAGCTGACATACTTTCAGTACAACTCCATGTCAGGGAGCTGACTTGAGGTTTGCAGTAACAGAGTTCACAGGTGTAACAACCCCACCCCCTACCCTTCAACCTGCCACAAAACCACCTCATACAGGGACCATAATTAATCTAGGCCCAGGCCTCACCCAGAAACTCTCGGAGATCTATGGGTGGTCCAAAGTACACATAGACACACAAATGCTCCACTGTATGTACATATGGTGCAGGACTGTCTGCTTCCTCTCTTTCTCTTTTAGGCACACACGTATTCACAGTTTTGAAAATATACAACGGGCTTCCCTTCGATGACTTGGAACCTCATGGATGGAACCTGTTGCATTGCTGGATAACTGGTGACAACGACAACAATTATCTCGCCATGACTGACCAAATGGATCAGGCACCGGTGGGATAGCCTGGTTTGCCTGATTATCTGACCCAGACCAAACAAATGTGTTAGATATCTCAAACTAATTTGCCAACTACAATAGATGATCAACAACAGAATAGTCAGTAGGATACTGACTATGGGTGTCTGTCCTACGAATAATGTCCACAAAGGACTCTCTAGTGGTGTAGCCAGGCTAATCAACTGACAGACAACCTTGCTGTCAGTGGCTGCTTCACTAATTGGCACCCTGATGAAATAATTGCATCCAGAAGGGATGCTTTCCAGAAAAATTAACCCACATCTCAACCTTCTGTCAGACTTTAGACTTCTGTTGGAAAACTAGCTGGCCAACCTCTCTACTCCTTGTGTCATCCCACACTGTAAAATGACTGTACTGTTTTTTATGGGAGGAAATGTTAAATTTCTGAATGTCTCAGTCATTCAGCTGAATTAAATCAGAGTGAGCAGGAGAGGATTCAGAAGACACTCCAGCAGTTTAACATTTTCTAGGTTGCAGATTACAGGCACCTAATTTAATGTTGCAAATCCGTTCAGCAAATCATCAAGACTATACAGAAAATGAGAGATTTTATTAATGTTTTATTTATCTTCTACAAACATTCTGAGGATCCTTTCCAGAGAGGCATTATCTGTTTGGGAGAAATTGTTGACCACTACTTATTGTTTTACAAAAATAGCAACAATCATCATCATAATTTGTCAGGGTTGAAAAAATAAAGTGATTCTTTACTCAGTAGGTTGCTTTTCTTAAAAAAAATGCATTTTTTTGTTTAGAAGTAGTGATTCTCATCAGAGACAATTTAATGACAATGTAAGTTTGTATAAAAACAAGAACAGTTTGAATTGTATGTGGTGAGAAGAGCCTGCTGTTGCTGGCAGTCATCAACATCAACAAAAATGTTGGCTTCATGCAACTAACGCCAGTTGCAAGTACATAATTTGACACATTTCATTGTATATCCGACATCTCTCCTAAACAACTTCCAAAAACTAAATTTCTGCAAGTAATTTACAGTAACAAGTCAGTTGTGCCTTAGCCTATCCAACGTGTCAACAAAGCTATGCCAATGAAAAAAACAGGATATTTATGTTTAGATAAATTTATGTGTGGCTCCTTCTTCCAGTAGGGCCATAAATATATGAACCACTTAAAAACAGAAAAGATGTGAAAAGAAGGTAAAAAGGTATATAAAAAGTTGGAACTCTTAATACAGACAAAGCAGAAAACCTTAAACGTTGGGTTTCACATAATAAGCTAATAAATAAAACTGCAGCCCCTCTTGGTATATTTGTGGAAGACTCGAGGAAGGATCAAAAGAACATAGATTCAGAAAAAGAAATTCCTTTAGTCAGAAAGAGGAACTGGTCTTAGAAACGTATCTCAGTGTCTCCACGGCCAACATTATGGCACAGTTAATGGTTAGGCCTTCAGTATTTGCTCTCCATTAAGGCCACACACACACACACGCACGCACGCACGCACGCACGCACACACACACACACACACACACACACACACACACACACACACACACACACACACACACACACACACACACACACACACACACACACACACACACACACACACACACACACACACACACACACACACACACACAGTGTCATAATGAACAAGTGACCTGAACATCACCCAGTCCTCCAGGCCTCTCACTTAGAGGTAAGCAAACACAAGCAGAGAAACACACGTCCCACCAAAAATTATACCTTCACAGAGAGGTAAGTAAACATGCACCCAGAGAGTGGAGCAGGCCTTTATCACAGGAGAACAATGCCCACTCCCACCCCCCCTTTTTTAAGCCCATAAAGTAACTCTCAGCCTCTTCACCTGCCTGACTTTATGGATCCCTGTGATGCAATTAGGCTTTATTAGCCATTCTCTGAATGATACAGCACGGTGGTTGTCGTAATTGAATAGCAACACATTGATTGGAGGTGTTAACCCCTCAAACTGGGAGGCAGTAGAGGATTTAAGTGAGAAATTTTCACACAAAGGTATGTTGTGTGTGTGCCAGGTTTTGTTTTGGTGGTGATTTTCATGGCTCTATGACTCAAATCCATTAACTGTTATTTCTTTTTAGTCCTTAGGTAAAATTTTGTGTACATGTCTCAAAATACAAGCTCTAACTATAGCAGGTATTTGATGGTGGGAAAAGCAAAGCATCCTCACCAATACACATGAAAGAAAATAAACTGTTACAGCAGCGCCGGTATCAACAATGCAGTAGGTTGTAATTAAATTAATTCTAGAATTACAAATTGAAGTAGAGACTTTTTCCTTATGCATAATATGTAAAAATTAATGTACTGATGTTTACGTCTTAATGTTACGTCCTTTGGCAGAGGTGTGTGCTCATTTGACGGCCTGTTAGCTGCTCTGTGCCATTAGCAGTGTTGAATGGTATGGCGGGTTTGTGGAAAGGGACAGGGGTTGGATAAAGGGAAAAGGAAATGGTCCATTAGACACAGTGTGTGTTTGTGCATGCGCACTGTATATGTGTGTGTGTTTGTGTTAGTGGCCAAGGGTCAGCCAGAGGGGATACAATGTGTCTGTCACAACTGACCGCTCTGCGACCACAGACACCAGTTGACCAGTATTTCTTAGATGTGCTACAGGCAGAGAGGGCAGGCCAGCCTGTCGTACATACCTTTTCACTATCCAGACTGTTACAGCCAACCGCACACTGACCCCACCACTGCTCTGAGCCTGTGCGTAAATAAGTGTGCATGTCTCAGAAAGCGCAGTAAAAAATTCAACGGCCCCCCACAGAAAGCCAAGATTCACCTATAGACAAACAGGGATGTGAAGAGATTTTATAGAGTCAGATCTGTGCGCTTCAGTGTGTGAGAGCACCTCTGTCACCAGTGACCGCACATTCACCTGATAACAAATGTGTCTGACGAGAAGATTTTTATCCCTGCATTCAAATTTACAAACCTGTACAGTGAAAACCTATTTGTTTCTATATATTTCCATTAAAGAACCTTTCATCTGATCAACAGTGTGAACTACATCAAGACTGACATTGCGTATATTTTTTTTACAAAATTTTTTCAGGTGTTAATTAATATTGACTATACTGTTATTTCCAAGAGGTCACATGAAATGCTGGTTCTCTGACTATCACTTGTGCACTGGCCAAACGTCCGCTGTGCAGTGAAGAGTCACACATACTATATATGTACGCATGCATGATGGCATCTGAACACCCACTGTATCTGAGAACAATGCCACACTCTCACATTCCTCTTGCAGCTGTTTTTGGCATCTAATCTATGGGAATGTCCACCTGAAAGCAGACTACCATTCACCTGGCAACTGAGCACTAGCTGCTGTGAACAAACATCCACAGGTAAGAATGTGCAAAATGTGCTGTTAAGTTATTAAAACATTCATGACAACACAAACAGACTCTCTCTGTGCCTGTGAACACTATATTTACCTTAGGACCTTACCCTATGCTTTGTTTAGCTTTTGTTGCAACCTGAACACTTGACAGTGTTGGCAAGGACTATTGTTCCTCCTGCTTGCTCTTGAAAATAGAAGCTTATAGGAAGCAATGAACAATGACTGTTACATGACCTGCTAATGGATCTAGCAGTTGTGTGTGTGTGTGTGTGTGTGTGTGTGTGTGTGTGTGTGTGTGTGTGTGTGTGTGTGTGTGTGTGTGTGTGTGTGCGCGCGTATCAAAACAGTAGGGCATAAACATAAGCATGGCAAAAAGAATGACTATGTGTATTTATTAGTATGCGTGTATGAACACATTGAGGTGTGACATTCAGAGTCATCAGGGGGAGCAAGGGGAACGTGAAGTAGTCTTTTTATTCACAGCACCTTACAGTGTTAACATATAGTGTCCGGTATTTGTATTTCCACAAGTTCCAATATAGTGTTTAAAGCACAGACTCGATCTTCCAAATTAATTTGCAGCCTGTCCAACAGACACAGAAACATAGTGACTCGCAGTCGCAGTTGGGCATAGTTTGGCCCATAAGAACACTTCCTTATGGCTGGACAAACTGAGCAAAGTGCAATGGGCATAAAAATAGAGCTTACAAACACAAGAATCTCAAATCAAACAATTGTTTTTCACGGGAGCCCCAGAATAAAGCATAAACCCTACATTAAGCATACTACTGTAAGCAAAGATGCCCCAGATAAGAATGTGTTCATGTATTGGTGCCATAGTTGTCAAGCACATCATTCCAAATCTCTAAGTGATCAGCTGTTCAGCCAAAGGCGCATGTTATGCATTATGCCCATCAGGTCCACTGCTACACAAGTAATTTACAGAGTTTACATAAGCATGAACACAGTCCGCAATCAAATCTGTTCAACTCCACACCCAGACAACTTTCTCAGTTCCTAGCGTTAGCCAACTTGTACTCACCCATCAGAAGTTCACCCTGCGCAGAGGAAGCGCGTCACTGCCACGGTCTGCGGTGCATTCCTGGCCCTGGCAGCTCATCCACGAAGTCCATGTCGTCCCACGATGCCCCGTAATTAGTTTATTAGTCCGAGCTGCACCTTCGCTTGTAGAATTGCAGGGCGTTGGTGAGCTACTGTAACGTTAGCCACCGATCAACGCCGCTACTGTTAGCATATGCTAACGGTATGCTAAAAACGTTCCATCGGTTCACTACTTCCCTCGTCCTGGTGTCTGTTTGCTCCTCTTAAACGCTCCACGTTTTACTAAACACTATTATCGCTGCAAGTTAATTAATTTACAAAAACTGGCACTGGTCTTTTAAGGCAAAATGAACGGTCAGACAAGAAAACCTAGCAGTCATTGGACAAACAAACTACCATTTCCCAGCATGCCTATTTTTGTTTTGTTTATGTTTTTTTATATATGCAGAATTGTACATAGCTGTAACTTGAAATTGGATGCTTCCACTTTCGTTATGTTTCTAAAACTGCATACCTTATACCCCCTCAGTCGGCTATTTCATATTATCCCTCTGTTAAAGTGTCAGGTTCATGCTGTGGCGACCCTTCTTACTAATGGTGTTGCAATAATAATACCAATGATGATAAATGGTGTTGCAGAGACTAACACACTCAAGCGTAAGTTTACTCTGGATCTGCATCATCCTGAGGAAATGTGAGCTTTCAGGTTCATGTCTCCTCTTTCTTCCACTTTCACCGCGCGTTCCCCTCCTTCTGTCAAAGATGTTAGTGGGACATTGAGCTGTGTGTAGACGTCCTTCTCTCATCTTTTCTTCTCTGTCAGAAGCATTAACAGAGCTGCTCCCGTGGTCTCCTCTCACCCCCCGATGAGCCTCATTTTCCTTTCTCCACTTCGTCGTTTCCTCTCTCATTCCTCGCTTCACTTTGTTTGACACACTTGGATGTGCTGAACCTCGAGGTGCGGTGCACCGCTTCAATCCGGTGCCAAAGTCAGTGCACTTTAAGCAACATGTCACCGATATTAATATAATTAATAATGACACATTTGTGTAGATACCAGTAACCACATTTCCCTAAAACGTCTCGGTGCCTTTGAGCAGGTCCAACTATCCATTATCACTCTCTAATGTTTCTCTAGAGACGTTCGTTGTGGAAACAGCTGAATCAAGCAAATCACTGTCACCTTATTCAACCTCATGTAAAGCTTGAAGTTGAGCTACACGTGTGTAATTCTTTCATATTTGTATCTTTTCACTGGAGATTTTTAATATTTTAAAATGCATTTTCATTTCCTTGTTGAGTTCATTTCGCTTTCATGTTTTCTCTCCCACCTGACATGGAGGTGACCAAACCCCTCAGACAACACTGGCGTCCTGCCACTTATGGTTGTCAGCAACAAACTTGCAACACAGAACCCCCTTTACACAGACATGCAGGCGCACACAAACACACACTCCTGCCTTCAAAAGGGCCCGTCTTTGATCCTCAGTGAGGTTTATCTCCAAAGCACAAATGTCAACACGTGCTGTTGACAGACTCAGTTTCCTCCAATAATCCAGTGACTCTACATCCAAAGACCTGGAGCCAGCAGGTAACAGCGGTTGACCTGGAGCATGATTAGAAGTCAAAGGAATACGGGCTGTATTGAGGAATCGGGGCACTGCAATCAGAAAGAGGCATTCGTACTATTCGGAGTCTTTTTAAATAAATTAATAAAACTTATAACAGTCTAGTCACCAGCACAGCAACCATGTGGTGCTGTGGAGCCGTTATTCTTACCTTAAACGGATAACACACATTGTCACTAATGTGTAAATATGTTTATGCTTGAGAGCTTTAGGAGATGGTGGAGACCAAAATAATGTTAAATAATGATGAATGAATGAATGATAAAGTAACTCAGAGTCTGCGAAGACATGGATTCATGTTTGGTCAGGTGTCACTCTGTGTGGGGTTCTTCCTTCGTCTACGTGGGCTCTTGTCCCACCGTCCAATGTCAGGTTACTTGGGATCCCTCAGTTGCACATATTAGTGAGTGCGGGTGTTCATGTGTTCATATGAGGCCCTGTGATGGACTGGCGACCTGTCCAGGGTGAACCCCGCCTCTCACCCAATAACAGCTGGGACAGTCTCCACCACTCTGAGACCCCCAAGGACAAGCAGTTCAGCGGATGCTTGATGGATGCCTCGGTGCAGGTACTATAGCGTTCAGTCCTGGTTATGCACGTGTTGGTGCGTTTTAGTAGTTTACACAGTTGTGAGGCTAGTGTTGTTTGATCACTAAAGATGAGTCATACTTGCAGTAAACGCAGTCATACGCTCATTCATGTACATTTGTGTACCCAGGACGTTTCAAATTTACTGTCAACAGCAGTGGAAGTTGCAAGGTGATCTCACTGTGTGTGTGTGTGTGTGTGTGTGTGTGTGTGTGTGTGTGTGTGTGTGTGTGTGTGTGTGTGTGTGTGTGTGTGTGTGTGTGTGCGCGTGCGCGCGCGCCAGTCAAATAAATCCAAAGTTGGAAGAGTGACGTGGCTGAAGACTGGTCCAAAGTTTGAGTCATATTGTTGGCACAACTTTGGCTTTTGTCAGAGGAGACTTTTACCACCTCAACCTTTAGCAGTAACAACGTGATGTCAGTGAAACAACTTGTACACCTGCAGCATTCTCTCTCTCCTCCACTATTTTAATCTATATCATGTGTCCGTCTTTGGCCACGGTTTGTCCTCTCCCACTTCCCCCGTGTCCCTCATTACCCTTCTCCTCTGCGCCTTCTCTCGCTCTCTGTACAGGTTAATCATTCCAGCAGTGCTATCTTGCCACAGAAGGTCTTATCAGTCTCCGTGTCATTTTATAACCTAACCTGCACCCCCCGTGCCCCCCCTCACCCTTCTGCCCCTACTTGTCCCTAGTCACACTCTGACTCCGCCCCTCGTGGCCTGCTAGCTAACCAATCACAGTCCAGCATTAAGGGTGCTGTGCTGATTGGTGGAGCCTCCTCTCAACGGTTGTTGACGTGAGGGTCGCCAAACCATTATAAAAAGGAGAAGTTGTGCCTCTATGTGAGCATGTGAGAGTAATTGGAAATACTGCAATTATCAGTTGGTGCTGCAAATACTAAAAGTACTCAGTTTTTTTAATCAGTTTATTGACCATTTATTATTATTACAATAATTGCAACAAAAAGCATGTTGTCTTTATTCTTTTAAAACTGGATTGGTGTGCTAATGTAATATTAACATTACCCTAATCAGGGTAATGTTAATATCATCACGTCAGATGTGACGTGTTAAATACATAAAAAGTCATAATAACACACTAACGTGTATTACTGCTTCTTGTTTAATGGGTCAAGCATCAAGTATGCAAGAAATGCAACAGGTAAAACAAACTGACACTGGTTTTCATTCACTGGTTTCAGGATAAAGGGGCTGCATCGGCGGAGGTGACAGTGCGCCATGCACTGCATGCAAATATGCAAATATTTTAGCTACAGTGCAAAGCAACAAGACTTTTCTTGTTCAAATGCGCAGGGCTCCGTGATGATTTAATGGGTAGACGTGTGTAGCGCGCCCTCTGCGACCCTTCAGGAGTGTCTGACAGCCTGTCCTGTGACTTCAACTCTTCTCCCAAAGCTCATGTTTGCCGATTCCAATCGATCCAAAAAATCACTATATTGTGGTGAATTAAAATAAATGACACTCTTCAGGAGAGGAGTGTGTGTGTGTGTGTGTGTGTGTGTGTGTGTGTGTGTGTGTGTGTGTGTGTGTGTGTGTGTGTGTGTGTGTTTCAGCGGTGTTGGGGCGCAATCCTGGGACGCAGTCGCTTAATTACCCTTGTCTTTGTATATTTAAATTGGACCTGGTTAAATAGCCCGAGTCTGACGTCAGACCACTAATTGATCCCTGCTCAGCCAATTACTGATAATAATTCAGAAGCAAAGGTATAATTT